>NW_009936706.1:0-44696 GCF_000696875.1 Nestor notabilis
TATTTCCATTTGGCCATCTGGGGCTCTCTGGTCTTAATGTCTCCAGGGGAAAAAAATTATGTCTTTGTGAGTCAACTGGCCAAAGGTGTAAACTTGCTTTTTATTTTCCTCATCCATTGTTTAGAAGCAATGCGATTCAGGTTCTATGCAAGGGTTGATAGCAGTTTAAAAACAAATCAGTGCCAGTTCAAGCTAAGGGTAATGTTTATGTTGCCATTAGCTGGGAATTGCTCTGTCCATGAGGCAAGAGAGGGATGTTGTGCTTCTACTAATTTGTTTTGTGGTAGTTAAATGAATAATTGGATACTTAGAATTTTAAGGGGAGACGAGCAGAAATGGAAGAAGGAATGAAAGGGAGGAATGAGACAATAGAATCTGAAAAAGTGTTTGAGTGCTATAGAGATAGTAAGAAAAAGGTAAATTGTTAAAAAGAAAAATTGGGGAAGGCAAGATTGGTTAGTAAGAAGATAATAACAAAGAATTATTCAAATGAACTAGACAAACTAGGAGAACAATCCCAAAAGAAATCGGAAGTGGGGACAATGAAATAAACAGCAATTATTAATAGCAGTTGGCTTTTTGATTTTGGTTACAGGAAGGACCACATATATACAGAGTAGCCTTATGCACCTAGATTTTAAATCAACCCACTCATCCTGAGCCAGAATGATTTTCTGTTAAAATAAACCAGTAGTACTAGTATGGATTAAAAAAAATGGTGTTATGATCCAGATATTTCTACTCTTGCTATGCACAGATTGGCTTAATGTTGAAGTATATAATGATGCTGATTTGAGCTAGAACTACTCTGATTTGCTACTGTTGAAAAATGTTTTGGGCCTCAGGAAGCAAATCTTGGAGCTATTCATGGGAAGAGGGGTCCTGAAAAATAGCTATGCAAGAGGTGCAAAGCAGCTGAGGTTCTGTCTTCCTGCCACCTGTTGCACCTGGGACTAAAGTATGATAGCAGGAACATCCTACCTTTTTCTTCTCCTCTTAACAGCTGATTATGAAGATGAAAGAGCCAATGCTTGACCTGATGTGGGAGCTAAAGCATAGGCTGGAATACAGAGTGGTGTCCTGCTTGCTTTGGAATCTTTAAGGATGCCAGATTTCTAAGCATTGTGCCAGTTCTGGATCTTGTTTTTAAACAGGTGCTCAAAAATTTCATCAGCGTTGACAAAAACACTGTTGTTATTGTTGAGTCTTGCAAGTGGAAAATTGCACCAAGTGTCCTGTGCAGATTGGTCTAGCTTCATAGATCCATGTCTAATGTCGAAAAAGTCTTGATAATCTTCTCTTTTAGAGTGAACAAAGTTTCATCGGTAATTAGGAGTGTGGTGGAAAGACACCAGTTTCAGGTGACAGAACTTCTTCCTTTGTTTACAAAATACTTCCCATCCAACCCCAGTAAAGCTAGACTGTTCTCAGTGAGAAATTCTCTGTGTTGGACAGTTATGTGTTTTTATGCTAGTTAAATCATTTCATTATTTAGCCTACTGTTTCTTTTCATATTGTTTGTTTTAAAATTCTTGCCAGTTGGGGTAGGACATGACTGAGGGGTGAATGTTGCTGTGCTTGGAGAACAATATTGATGTTCTAGGAGGGAAGGAATAGATAGGTGTTTTTGAAAAGTGGATTCTCAGTTGGCTGGTAAAATTGGTATATGAATGGAAATTCGTGGCTTCAGAACTATGTGCTTGCATCCCATTGAATTTTGGTTTTAGTTTTTCCTTACAACTATGATACTACACTTTGACTTTCTGAAAGCTTCTGTAGGATTTTACTCAAAGAATCGTCGTTGATGGGGTTTTCTCCAAGTTTCTGTGCTGCCCTGGTGAGTAGACAGTGTCAGTTAGAGCTGGCTATCATTGCTTATTCTGTTTGACATTCAGTTTATTTCCATTTATTTCATAAATAGGGTTTGCCTTTTTTCTCTTCTGTTTACACGGTAGGTAGGTGTTTAGGAACAGCATGTCAGCAGTTTGTACTGTGACTTGTTGACATTGACAAATGGAAACAGGGAATTATCTTGCCTTGCCTGTGTGGTTTAATCGCATCTTTGTTTCCAAAAAAACCTTCCCAAATATTGCACTGTATTTGCCCTTAGAATACTATAAATTTGATATTTTATTTTTTTATTGCTGTATGTGAAACTCAGACTTTTTATTGTCTGAAAGGAGGGAGTTTGTCACACCAACCTTCAATAGTGTATTGCTGTTCAGAACAGCATATGAACATTCTAAACATTTGCTTTGAAGTATCTAAGACAAATGTATGAACCTGTCAGACTGGGTCTAATGGAAAGTCTGCTATGAAAGTTGGTGGCCTGGTTGTCTTAGGAGATAAATAACGAACAAGGCCTTCTTGGTATCATACTGTCCTCTGATCCCTATACTGGTGGTTGAAATCTTATGAATGTAGCATAATCTTTTTCAAAACCAGTCACTGATCACTACAATTCTGCTGAACGATTATTTAACTTCGGTTATTTTTTTACATAGATCGCACTCAACATATCCTTACATTGACAGAAAAGATTCTGTCATACAGAATTGTTTATGCCAAGCATGGCAGGGAACAATTTTAGAATTGAAGGGAGTATCTGCATTGTAGAGGTACCTGAATATGCATTGATGTAACTTTGTTGACTGTGGTGGAGAAATTTGAACTGTTTGCTCTTAGTATTTTGTGGATAAACGTTTGTTCTGTGAATAGAGGATTCTAGTCTGGTAATCCAACACCTTGAGCTCTAATATTTATTAGGAAAAAAAGTTAAAAAGGGGTTAGTCAATGATTTTCTGCTATAAATTCCTTTGCATTCAAGAGCATGGTAGAGGAAAACTGTCTGAGAACTTTGCCGTGCTGTTGATTATTCTCTGCTCTTATTGCTTGGCTGTTAATTGAATGCATGTTGTTTATTTTCACTAACACCCCTAGAGGCCCTGAGGGAATATCGAGTGTCGCAGAGTGATAAAGCTAATATTTACTGAGCCCTTAAAACAAGAAGGGAGTGGTTGCTTATTTAATGGGGATCTAAATTAGTGTGTTGGAGAATATAGGATACTAATATAGTTAAATGATATTTTAATCTGTACTCTGGGTACTGGTTACTTTTATGATAAGGAAAATGTGAAGGAGAAGGTTGTATGGTATATTCCTGCAATGTTATTATCTACATATTTAGGGTCATGACATTAAAAATAATGTCTTTGTAGTCTTGACAGACTAACTATTGTGATTAAAGGAATCAGTTCTACTAACTTTTTCAATACTACAGTCTAAATCTGTATTGAATTTTATTTTGTGCATGTTGTTAGTAGTCTGTCACGTAGATGTAGGCAGAAGAACCTTCTCACGATTCATCCTCTGTGGTCTTCACCCTTTCCACAGTGATATAAATATATAACCCTATTCATGCTATTTCTAGTTTACTTGGTTTTTTCCCCCCAGTTTATTTATTTATTTTTAATCCTCTTGGGGCTTGACTTCAGTGAAGTAAATGAAAATGTTGCCATAGTCTTTAATTGACTTTTTGGATTACTTCCTAAACGTATCTTCCGATATCAAAATATCACTTAGTACACATATGGGACAATTATAGGAATATAAATGTGATATAGAAACAAGAAAACAGTAAATCTTGTATTTACTTCACAGGTAATTTAATAGCAGAATAAATGTTTGCCTATTCGTACTACAGCTTTAATGCTGGAGCTCTGGTGACCCTGTTTTCAAGCAAAAAGAGTAATTTACCTTTTCTTTCTGTGTATGTTTGACATTTTTAGCATAATTCAGATCTTTGTTATAACCATTCTATTAACAGAACTTGCGTATTCTCATTGTTTCAGAATATTTGCATTATTTTGCTATTGCATTTTTAACTCCGTGTGCTCTTAACAGCTATTTCTAATAACAATGTGACTGACTCATCTCTTTGGGTCTGGATGAATGGAAAGCTGGCAGAAAAAATAGTTCTTGCCCATTTGAGTTCTCTCAGGCAGTGCAAGGGTTTTGTGAGGCCTTTAGGCTTTTATTCCCCTGTATGTGTAAATACATATTTAGATTTTTTTTTCTGCGATTACTCTATCTTGATCTTTTCAGATGCCACATCAACAAGAGATTTGTTAAATGCACACCACTAATTTGATGTAGGACGCATTTTGTCAGTGTGACATTCATTTTTAATGTGTTTTTTTTTCACAGTAAAAGCTTTTGTATTCTTTATTTTTTTTTTAAATCCGTGGCTTGAGGGGCTTTTTTTATTTCTTTTTTTCTTTCCATTTTTTTCCCCCTTGCATTGAGAACTTAAATGACTAGTGAAAGAACATAAATGCCTTGCTTCATTACTTTATGTAGGTTAGTTGTGTATCCTTTTAACAGTATTCAGTAAAAGCTGATTATTAGGTCAACAGTGTATTGGTCTACTTTCATAAACCCACAAAAAATAAATTGAAGAAATAAGTTTCCAAAGTTCTGCTTAAAGGAATGATTCTGCAAATGTGAATTCTTAAGATGACTTTAGTATTTTCTATGTATAAGAAAATAATTTTCCTATCATCTAGTACCTGATCCTGCAACTTTGATATACAGTGGCAGGAATCTGCCACACTTTGGAGCCCCTGTGGGACTCTGCACAGTGCAGATCTGTGTTCCCTCCCAGAAAGCTGGTCTGGGATTGTGGTGTTCTGTACCAAGGAAGGACCCTTGTTTTGGACATAAATGCTTTTTAAAAATAATCTCTTCAGGTATGGATATTGTCACTTAGGTTTGTTTCGGTTTGAGCGTATGAATGACATCTTATTCAAATCTGTGTAACATCTTCTAATATGACTATCACAGTACCTTTGAAATACAAAGGATGTATGCACCTTGCTTCTTTTTGCATAAATTAGTAGCCTTTTTAATAAGAGAAGTGACCTTCTCTTATTATGTTGAAGCTGGCTGGAATGCTCGTCAGACCAAATCCATGGACACTGTTGGCATGCATTGATTTAAAAAGTGCTTAATTGTATGTCATACTTCTGGTTTAACATGAAGTTTTCTGCTGTTTAAAATGACAACTTAATTTGATATTCTTCTGTTTCAGACATCCTTAGCTACACGTTTTGCTCAAGAAACATTTGGAAAACAGTACAGACAAACCATAGGATTGGACTTCTTCTTGAAAAGGATAGTATTGCCAGGTAAGAGAATAAAAAGTAGCACTGAAAGGTTGGGCAGGAGTAAGACTTGCAGAAGCAGATTCTTCAAAGTAATGTGTACCAAATAAGCTTAGCACAGTGCTTTTTATGACAAATTAAATCAGGTTATTCAGAGAAAATTTTGTAAGTATGTTCTTGCCAGGTGACAAAGGGTTATGCATTTGCAACTTACATCTTTAAATAAAACACTGAATTCAAATAAAAGGAATGCTATCTATATTAACGATTTTTATTATCTCTATGTGAGTGTACTCGCTGTCCATGTGGATAGTGTAACATACAACAATGAAATGGAACTTTAAATATATTCATTCAAAAAGTATTTGTGCTTTGAAAGAAATAGATTTTATTTTATTTTATTTTTTTAATGAAATACACAACTTGTATTTGAGTTGTGTGAGAGAAGCATAATGCAGCTATGGAATTGCAGCGCTCTAATATGTGAATGCTGTTTTATGCAAGGCAGCATGAAATTGCTGGCATTTAATAGACCACTAAAATTTAGGGTCCCTCGACACTCATAAAAATACAGTTTGAGCATTCAAGATGTTTCAGTTCAGGACTGCAAAGAAACTATTTAGATGCCAGTTGCAGCACACTGCATGGAAAATGAAAAGAAATAATTAAAAAAGAATAGTTGCTGGTAGAAGTTTGTCTCTGAACAATTGGGGGTTTGAAATAAGTCTTTTCATTGATTTTGTGTTTGCTTAGTTTTGAAGTATGCAAGTATTTCATTAAATGAATTTTCTTCTGGCTTCAAAAGTCAGAAGAAGATAGCAAAATATGTGTAATTATTAAATGTTGTAGTGAGGTTTGATAAAGTTGATGTGAGTTCTGTCTCTTTTCCTTGTGGAGGACGAGGAGGGAAGCAAAGCAGAAATGAAGCATTTTAGCTGTAGCCTGAAGTTATAAGAAATATATACAGTTCTTGGACTTATTTTGTTAAAATTATATTGCAAATAATTTCTTCATTATGTTTATATATTTTGATAAGTGAAACAGAATAATCTTTTCAGACTATTCCTGCATTCGCTATTTTGGTTTGGCAATTTTGCTGTACTTTTTTAGTATCTGATGAGTGATAAAGTACCAAATTTCAGTGCTTATTTCTCCATAAAATCGACAGAATAATTTTTTTTATTGTCCTACTCATGCCTCTAAAAATACCAGTGTGTATAATACTTAACAGCAGTCTTGCAAGTGGAATGTGTACACAAATCATGTAGTGTGCATGCTGAGAACTTGTATTTTGCAAGTTTTTTTCCAGCTGTTAAGCATACAGAAGTTATTAGTATGTTACTGGGATTCTAAATATTCTTGTGGAGTAGAAAATTTGGAAAATTATCAACTATTGATTCATTCATGTTTTACTTTCTTCTAGTTTATTTTGTAGTAAAATCAGAATGTTTTATAGCACCATATAGCACCAAAACGGCAACAAAGTCTGTACATCTATTTTCCTCATTTATCACTAACAAAATAGTAATGTCTGTGGAATGTATTCATGTTCAGAAAGAAGCAGTTTTCTGTAGATTGTCATTCTGGTTTTGCCTATGCCCATATATGTGTTTAGGTATCTATGGATTTCTGTGTTTTATAGGTAAGCTGAACTGGTGGTGGGGAGTGAGGGAAAGAAGAGGGAGGGAGGTAAAATTTCTAAATACTGGAATGGGAAGCATTACTTAAGTAAGTGGATTTTTCTAATTTCTTGATTAGTTCTGGGTTTGCAGAGCTGCTGTATTTACTTGAAAAGTTAATTCATACCGTTGCACAGAAATGATAATATGTATATCAACAGGAAAACCCCCTCAATTTCTCTAATTTAGTAGGAGAATTGGTGCATAACTGTGGTTCAGTAGTTGAATTTTTTTTCTTGCAAACAAAGTTTTCAGAAGTTAAAGTTAATGATTTCTAGAATTGCACATAAGTTTACATTAGCCCACTTTAGAAATGTATTTTAGGTTGTAAAATAAAGTACTGCTTTTCTGTTTTTGGGGCTTTTTTAAAAATAAGAGTGTTATTTGTCTCCAGTTTTAGTAACTGATGCAGTTTTGCAATGAAAATAAGTATTTTACACGGTAAAAAAATATGGCTTAGTACAAACAGGAAAACCTTTGATTAATTTTGAACAAAGCGACTTTCGGTGTTCAACTGTTGGCAAATTCTCTTCTTGCAGTTTGTTAAAAATATTTTTTTTTTCAAATGCAAATCAATTTCAGTATATTTATTGATGCAGTGTCTTGTGTAGTCTGGATGCAACCGTGGTGTAGATTTTACTGCTTATATAGCGTATCTGTTAGTCAGAGGGTCTGCTGATGGAGATTCTTAAGAGCCATAGTTGAATACTTTTAGGAGGGCTGTGGGTGCAGTCCGGTAAACAGGATTCTTCTGTTAAAAGGTTTTTTTTTTTTAAGTCAGTGCAAAAAGTGGGCAGACTCGTGTTTTTAGTTTCATCTTGATTGTGCAGCACTTCAAGTAAGGTTAACCAGTGCAACAAGTATACTTCTGCAGAATCACTACTGAGTCAGCCCAGTGGCTTCAGTTCATACCAGAAGCAATCTAGATACTTGCACTGTGTTGCCTCAATTTAACTTTGCACTTGTGTTTTCTGCAGAGCAAAGAAGTACTAATGTTTTCTTGTTCCATATCAGCATATTGCATATTATTTTTATGGGATTGTTTAGTTATTTTTATTGGTATGTTAAACTTGTTTCTAAATTTTTAAGTCTTTTTATACGTGGTTTCTTTTTGTTGTCGTTTTCCAGCTTGCATGTTCCTCCTAAATCTATGCAAACATAGAACATTTCAAACTCTTTGCAGAAAACTTCATGTGCTACTATCATAGTTGTTAATTAAGTATTTGCTAGGCACGTTGTCTGGAGTTTTTCTTCGGTCAGAATAATTCTAATATCATTCTTTTACCCTTAAAATCAATTTCTGAACACAAAAATATTATGGTACCTAACTGAAAAAAAAAAAAAAAGAAAAAGGAAATGAAGGATTTTGCACTGGAGATGATCAGCATGAATTTTAGTAGTTAGTGAGGTCTTACTGAAGAATCACTTCACCTTAAATGAACATTCCAATCTTTTTTTTTCCAGTTTCTTTTTTTTTCTGCTGTAGTGAAGGGAAATAAATAATTCATAACAGTAGATTTTTAAGTTGAACAGCCACTCTTATACCGTTTAATTTAACTTCCTGCATTAAATTTTCTCAGATAATTTCATACAGTTACCCAGATACTAAGCCCAGTATGCTGTGCGTAATTACTACTCTTAGGAGGAAAAATGAAGTTAGAAAATTTTTAAAGCATTTGAACACAAAATTAGGCATCTGAAAATTGTTGAGTTTGAAAGTGATAATGTTTATAAAGTATTTTTCTCAAGTATCTGGCATGAATGACATGGTAAATTTCCAGAACAATACAACCAACCAAGTTAGGGGTAGAACACTGCAGTGTGGTGAGCCTTTGAGCATGTTTAGTTTATTTACCCACTGAGGATGCGTGGTCATTTCTGACTGCGGATTGGGCAGCTTATCCATGCCGGATGCTTTATGGAAGACTTTCCTGCTTTGCAGTCAGTTATGTTCTAAGCTTTAAAAATAATTAATGCATAATATATGCACTGTCAAAAGAAATAAGCTTTTTATTCTATGAAAAGAAAAAAGCTTTTTATTCTGTTTTTATTGAACTGCAACATTTATGATGTATTTATTGTATTACACATAGAAATTCTTTATCTTACTGTTAGATAAAATGCAGTGTACCTTAAAAATACTGAGTAGATTGTCTCACATTCATCTCTATATATTTGAAAGCAAAGCAACAGTTTAGGAAATCTGCACTTTTAATCAGATTGAAGCGAGATGCTTCATGAAAATAAAATGTGGTATATTTAATACTACATATAGCATGTATTCAGCTATATGGTTCTAATTTATTGTTTATATTTACTGAGTTCTGGGATATTTCTATGGAGCACACTTCCTTACGTAACTAATATGACTGTGTTATAAATTGTGGAATAGATCACATTGTGTAAAATAAAGTTGTGAATAAGAAAATAATTGAATTAAGAGTGTACCTTTCTTAGCAGTCAAAAATGATTTGTTCTTTTTCACTCGACTCTCAATTGTTGTGACGTGGAATTTGTTGCCCTTTTTTTTTTTTTTAAATCGAGGAGTAAAATCAGTAGGGGGTTATGATTATTTGTGAGTATATAGAATTGTTATTAACATGGAAGTCATGTGAGTTTTATGTAGGCTAGAAAAATTTTCATCAGACCTCACTGTATTAAAGTTTGGTGCTTCCAGGTAATCAGTACAGTTTTGAAAACAGTTTTCACCATGCAACATGATCCAAATTATACTTTACTATGTTTGTGTGTGTGTGTGTGTGTGTGTGTTTAGTCTGTGAGTTTGAGTTATTAGCTTGCAAAATATGTATGACTTGATATTAAATATTCTGTATTTTCACGATTTTTTGTTTCTTTGTTTTTGAAAGCCTGTTACCGCTTTCAGTGTAGCTTAAAAACTGTTTAGAGGAGAAAAGAAGATCTATTCTTGGTGTAGATCCTTCAAAGATGAAAATGGACATCTAAATCACATACAGTTTAGTTGCCAGCTTTGGGGTAGTAGGTGGAGGAAATAATCATAGTTTTGCATCCTCAAGTTAGATGTGTGTCAGTATTTACATTTTTAATTTTTTTAACTGTATAGTACTAAGAGCATCACTACGAAATGCAGTTACTGTGAAGATTTTCCCCACTTCTAGATTTGTAAAGAAAACTTGGAGAGAGGTAGGGAAGGGACACAGCATGTGAAATAATGTGGTGAAGTTGGCATTAATTATATTACCTTTCAATTCCAACTACTGTGCTTTAGAACTCTTTCTGTAAAATTTTATAGTTTTCTTCAGTGAAGTATGGTATATAATTTCTAGTCAGGAATGTTATACTAAGCAATTCCAGTTATTTTTCTGTTAGTGTTAAATATGTTAATATCTAGCTGTAGTTTTACTGCATCTTAACGTAGCTGGACACAAGTGAGTTTTTTTAACTGACACATTCATCTTTGTGTTGAAATTAATTCAGTTACTATTTATTGTATACTTGTAAAAGCTATTGCTGTTGATATACTAGATCTGTGTTACCTGCTGTGATAATATATCTTTAATTTTATTTGTATTTAAATTTTCCAGGTTACCCAATATCTGTATCATTTTCTTTTTCAGGTAATTTGAATGTTACTCTTCAAGTGTGGGATGTAGGGGGACAAACGATAGGAGGCAAAATGCTGGATAAATATATTTATGGAGCTCAGGTACAGTATAAATCACGGTAATAGTATCTATAGTAATTATATGAAATTCCCTGAAAGTTTCTTCTTAAAATTATACATATCTTGTAGGTTATTATATTGTAAATCTCAAAAATGTTGAATCACTGCTTAACCTAAACTTAATTCATATTAATATGCACATCTAAGTTTTTTATTTTGTTAATTTTTTAGAGCTGACTTAAAAAGCAAAGCACGAGTACGCATTTGTAGATCTGAATAACTCTTAAGAACAGATGTATGTATGTTTCCATGCTTTGTGTCTTGAGTTAAGAAAAGCAATCATAGTAAATAAAAGGCTATTTGGATATCCACATGGCAGATATAGAGTGGCTGCTTTTAGTACAGGTGCCTCCTGGGGGGAAAAGTAGAAGGAGGAAATTAAGGGCAATCCTACACCATTAAACTTATACATGCAACTGGGGTTATAAGAGGGCAAACAAAAGGAGGCAACCAGGTAGCTAAATATTTTTGCAGAACTCCTATCCAGTGGAAATTAATTTTATCTGGAGGTTAACTAAGCAACTTAAAGTGAATGGTAGGATTAAGTAAGAGCTAAATATTATAAAAGTATCTAGAGTTATGAGATGATTTTGGAGGATGTACTATATGCCAAACTTCTTAATGTGAGCGATCCTAAAGTATACTCTGTTCTTTAATTTGGAGTTTGTGATGAGAACAATAGGCATAACCTGTTTTATTATATAATGTTAAATTTATCTAAAAAGAAAATGAATGCACATAATTTTCCCCTAGTGCTTTAGGCAATAGGAGTATGGAATCCTAAAACTTACTGGACAGAAACTTTGTACTAACAAGTACAGCACAGTAATGGCTAATTAAGGAGACCAGGATTTATTAATTAATGGGATAAAGACAAACTTGTCAATTTAACATTCTGTCACTTTCAAAAAATGTCTGAATGTTTGTAACTGTTGCATCTGTTTTATAGCATTTTCTTATTTTTTAATAAAAAAAAAAATAATTGCTGCCCTGTTAAAAATCTACCAAGCAACAGAAGAAAGTGGCTTCCATGACAGAGAATTTGATTGATCACAAATTGTTGCCATATGCCCAAAGTAAACTTGAAGGAAATAAAAGGCTATTAACTTCTTCTGTATTGAATTTGGTGATAATCTTAGCAGTTTCTTATCAGCAATAGCAGGTCAAAGAGTTAATACCAGTGCCCCAAAATAGTGAAAAAGTGGATATCAGTAAGCCTAAAGTTACAAAAGTTTGACTTTCAGTCATTCTGAGCACATTAACAGAAAACTCCTACATCAAAGCTGTTCTCCTTTAATCTTCCCCCAGCCCTTATTGTAACCCTATTGTTTTGGTTTTTTTTTTAAATGTACTAATAGCTGTTTTCTCTCCCATTGTCTGTAATAGGCTTCTTATCATCAAACCTGACTTGTAACACACTTTTCTGTTAGCTTTGTAAAAGCATCCTGTTAAAGACGCATGAAACTATCCTTATTTTCATCAATTCGTGAAACACTACAAATAATTCAGAAGGGCACTGTGTTCAGCGTATTTCTAGGTAGAAGCTTATTTCATGTTGAACATCTGTGGCTTTTTAGAAGAAAAAGAGGAAGTAGGAGTATTTAGAAAGAAAAATTATTATAGGTATGTATAAAAATTCCTGTAAATGGAGAGCAAAGCAGCAAGAGAGTAACTGGGAATAGCTAGCATGTAATTAGGAATGATTAAGTGTTGCCCAACCAACCTGAGTGCCTTCTGTGGTTAGATGATTGGCTCTGTGGGGAGGAGAGCAGTGGATGTCATTTACCTTGACTTCAGCAAGGTCTTTGATGTAATCTCCCATAATATTATTACAGACAAAGTGTAGAGGTACAGACGAGATGGATGGACCATAAGGTGAATGTAAAACTGAATGGACAGCTGGACTTAAAGGGAGATGGTCCACTGCTCAGTCTATTACTAGTGTGTGGTTATAAGGCGTATTCCTTAGGGCTTGGTACTGAGGTTATGTCTTATTAATTCTTTGAACAGTGGAACAAATCATTGTTTGCAAATGGCACCAAGCTGGTGATGGATGGTCATTGTGCTGGAACGCAGAGCTGCTATTGAGAGACCGTTAGCTGTCTTAGAGCAGTTTTTTCGCTACCTGTTTCTAATCTGGTGTTGCTGCATCCTGTCTTGGTAGCTGCATTTCACAGATGGGTCAGAAGAACTCTGCAAATTGCGGGGGGAAAGGAGCTCTCTGATCTATGTAAATAAAAGGTGCTAATAAACAGCTTTCTGTCAGGGGTGATTAAAACTGACACATTTATCTCAGAATTGAGAGAGGCTAGTAGTAATTGTATAGTCAGTTACCACAGCTGAACTGATGGACAGTAGCTCATTCTGTTACAGCAATTTAATCGTGTGCGTTTGAGTGACCATATCCTCTGTATTAGCAAAGACAGCTATGGTTAAGTATATGTAGACCTTAAGCTGTTTTCACTTGTAAAAATAGCATTTTTGCAGATGTGCAGATATGCTATGCATTATGATATCTTGTATCATAATGAAGTTACTCTTTGCTAAAATGAATTATCTGTGACTAGAAAAAATATTTTAGAAATTTGGTCTGACATATTTCATAAATATTAATGAAAGTATGAAAGTTAATTTAGTACCTTTATACTAAAGTCAGTCATAGGATGAGGGCAGCTGAGGATAAATCTGAAGAAGAAAACATATGGTTTTAATTAGTATTTTCTGTAGCTTTATTTTATTGTGACAGATCTTGACATAAACTTGACACCTTTTAAATGTTGATTGTCTAGTGTGAATATATTGCCTGGTTACAACACTTCCATAATAGCAGTTCTGCTGTATAATAGTACCACTGCTGTTTGCATGGTAAATATTTCGGAACCACTCCCATCTCTTACCTGTAATTGCTGCCTCTACCCACATACCTAATTTAAAGTATCTTTAAGAGCTGGCATATGCTACCCCATAAATTGGCTTGTTAATAGAATAAAAGTATTGCAGACCCTTCCTTCTCCAGAGACCAGCAAATCATTCCTGCAATATTCTCACTTTCCAGTGACCTATTTTTTAAAATACTCTGTAATTCCAAAACAAAAAGCACTCACATATGCACTAATACAGGCAGAATGTCTCTCTTACTAGAGTGCAGTTATGCAAGCAGGGACTATTTGCCATGTTGCTGGAGACTAGAGAATTAACATGCTGTTCTTGGCATGTTGTCCGCCATGTGTTTCAAACCTTTTTCATGGCAGGGAAATGGGCTACTTCTATGTAAAAAGGCCAGTGTTAATTTTCCACCTTAATTGCGCATACATAAGAGGGAAACAACAGCTTTTATACCATTTGCTTGTTCTGTACTCCATATACTGTGGAAAATATACGGGTTTTTTTTTGTGATGGGATTTCAATGTTAAATAAAAAAAGTTGAAATGAATTTTAGCTTTGAGTTATGACTAGTCCTTCATTAGTTACGTATATCATACAAAGTTACTTGTAGAGCGCTGTTGTGGCAGAAATCAAAGCAAGAAATATTTTTTATGACCTGGATGCCATGCTGCCTTTTCTTACATCTCTAAGATGTCATACCTGCTGTCTTTGTTTCTTAAGCATAGCAAATATTGACAAGATTTAAAAAAAGAGTGGTTAAGAAAAGAATATGCTTTAGAGGAAATCTTTTAGATCATGGAGAAGGGGTCCCAGAGGAAGTAAGGTGAGCTCCAGTAGCAAACTATGTTCAATGATATCTTTCATGGTAAATCCACTGTGAATTTCCTTTCTTCCAGACGTGTAGGTAGGCTGCACTTGGCTAAAGGACATGTAGCAGAATAGCATTTTTAAGAAGAATTAGTTAGAATGAGAGTTGGCCAATCTTAAATGCTCAGATTCTAACTTTATCTTATATCTAATTCTGATAAAACTTTTCAGTGCTGAAGATGGTTTAGGTAGTCTGCTCTGTTTTTCTGCAAGCTGCTGAGAGAACTTGGCTGCTGGTGAAAGAAGCATGCCATGTGCACTTCGTTATTTACAGCATTCAACCTTATGTCTGAGGTTTTTTAACTTTTACAATACCTGTCCTTCAGCTTGTGTTTCTTCTTTTCCACTGAGCATTTAACATCAAGTATACCCTTTCTAAAGCAAGTCTGATGTTATGGAAGACAAATATATGCATGCACAGGCACTTGCATAGTTATAAAAATAGTCAAGAAAAGTTAACTGAAATGCAAGATAGGAAGGAAGAAATTGTACAGAAGTTGAAAGAGGAAAAGTGGGTATTTAGTATTGGATTTCATTGGTAAAGAAGAAAAGATAGCAAGGGAGAAGATGTGTGAGAGTTCTTAATTTCTTTGAGGGAACTGGTGAAAGCTGTTCCACAGAAATTAATAGCAGCCATATAAATATAACAATGAAGAACTAATTTTTCCAAGAGTTGATGGCATTGAAGCTAGAAATAGATTTGTATTGCTATCACAGGGAAGTAGGAATTGAAAGGATTTAGGGAGGATCTGTTAGCCTCTTCTGAGGCTATACGTGTATAAAGTTTATTTCATTTTTATCAGCCGTCAAAAATCCTCCAGTGTTGGTGACTATTTCTGAAGGTGGTATATTTCAGAGCTTTACTATTCTTACTGTCTATGGGTTTGCTTTTTTTATTTTTCCTAATATGTACCCTTGCTATAGTCTTCTTGCTGAAGTTAAACCTGTTGCTTCATGTCATATTGATCACAAAATCGTAAGAAAGTTCAAGGTGGAAGGGATCTCAGTAGGTCTAGTCAAGCCTCCTGCTCAGTATAGGGTCAGCTGTGTAGAAGGCTCTATCCACTTGTTCCTTCTTGAAAACCTCTGAGGATGGAGACTGAGCAACCTCTTTGGACAACGTATTTGACTGCTTGATTCTCCTCCTGGTGAAAAAACCTATTCCTTATATCTAATTTGAATTTCTCTTGTTTCAGTTTATGCCCGTTGTTTCATCCTCCTACCATGCACTTGCGTGGCTTCATCTCCTTTATAGCTTCCTCATGGGTATGGAAAGGCTGCTTTTGGGTTCTCCCAGGGCCACATCCTCTTCATGCTGAAGAATTCTGGTTCCCTCAGCTCTTCCTTATAGGATAAGTGTCCAGTCTTAGAATTTTGGCGGCCCATCACTTTATTGATCTCTTGAGGGGGCTGAGAGTGGATGTATTCCTTCAGATATGATCTAGCAAGTGCTGAGTAGAATGAAATAGATCCCTTGATCTCGTGGCTGTGCTTCTGCTAATACAGCCCCAGGATCATGTTGGCCATTGTTGTTTCCAGGGATCATTGTTGGCTCATATGTGGCTTGCTGTCTACCATGACCTGCAGGTCATTTTCAGTTGCTCCCTAGCCAGTCAGTCCCCCCAGCTTGTATTGTTTATTTATCCCTAGATACAGGGCTTTGCATTTGTCCTGGTTGAATATTGAAAGGTTCCTGTTTGCCCATTCCTTCAGCATGTCTGAATGGTAGCCCTGCCCTCGGGTGTTTTGGCTGGTCCTCCCAAGTTAGTGTCACCTGCAGCCTATATATAAGAGCATATAAAAAGATAACTGTTATCTTATCTTGAAACATCTATCAGCATCATCATACCTGCCATCAGTGTTGCATTAAAATACAAGGATTTTTTCAGATTTCTGATGTCAGTCATGCTTTCTGAACCTCCGACACTGTTACTGGTCTCTTCTAGTCTACCCTTTTCTTGACATTTAATGTCCAAAGCTGAATGCATTATTTCACCTGGAATATTTCATGTCAGTGTGATATTTGCCTTCTTGCTATAAAATAAGCTTGACGTGTTCAACTGTGATCTACTATAACTCCTTGATCCTGTTGTATGGAAACTGTTACAAAGCCAGATGTTTCCTATTGTGCAGGTGATTATTGCTTCCTTTGAACTTGTCATGGTACTTATTGAATTGCATCCTGTTATTTTTAGCTTGTTTCTCATCACATAATCTAAACTCTCCTCAAATAATCCTGCGGTCTCTACCAGTTTGTTGTCATCTGTGAAATTAATTTAAGAAGCGTGCATCCTATTTTGTGATCGAAGACACTCTTCATGAAACTATGAAGTAAAGCTTGGCCCAGACAAATGCCTGAAAACACTTGACTTGAAAAAAATCTCTTCTGCTGACAGTGGGTCATTGAACCAGCTAGTTTTGTATGCATTATATTGGGGTCTTCTTTTAGAATATTTGTGCAAATTTTATGTAAGGGACAGTGTGCAGTTGCAGGGATATTTCTTTTCTTTTTCTGCAGATGTGAACTCAGTGAGAACAAGTGCAGAAGAAGCCAATTCTGATTTTATTCCTTATTTTCAAGATAGATACTTTATTGGAGTGAGGTGGAAAGCAGGGGCAGATGCCTAAGTAATTGAGAGTGATTTGTGAGAGTTGATGTTATAATTATGGAGGGGAGAAGGTGGATGTTTGGGCTGTCAATAGGCTGTACATTATAATACTGGACATGAGCTCTGAGGAATCTTCAGTAACACCTGCTGTGAATATTTGTTATGAGTAGCCTGGCACAAAACCTCTGAAATACACGGGACTGCCTCCTGACCACATCTTTAATTTCTTCTTTGAAAGTTTAAAGCTTGCCGGTACTTCTTGCTTATCTCCTCCAACAGTGAGTGAGTGAAGGGATCTGGCCTTTCTCCTCAAAGGAGAGTAGAGAAACGAGTCAGGCAATGTGCAGAAGTGTACAGTTGAGCTGCTTTGTTTTTTGTTTGTTTTTTTTTTTTCCCTTCAAAAAGGGAACAGTGAAACTACAAATAACATCATCTAAAATAAAAGTTATTCTGGAGTGTAGTTTTTACTTTACTAGTAGTGTGATGTGCTTTTGGGGTTTTCATAAAGCATATGCAGTTTGGAATATTTCTAATATAACTAATGGTGCTCTTTACTGAATTGTCTTCTTTTTTTCTGCCCTTGTAGTTCAGTTAGAATCTGAATTTGGAATACATGGAATGCAGGAGTAATACTGTAATAATGTGTTTATTACAGAAACTTGTAATTCCTTTGATTATTCCTGAAAAAATACAATGTCATTATTTGTTAATGGTCTGTTTTATGATAAGAATAATTTAGATGGGTGCAAATTTTACCATGTTAAAATATTTTTGCAACAAGTAATGTTTTTTATATGTCTTGTTATTTAGGCTGTTCTCTTGGTTTATGATATTACCAACGGCCAGAGTTTTGAAAATTTAGAAGACTGGTATAACGCGGTAAAAAAAGTGAATGAAGAATCAGAAACACAGCCACTTGTGGCCTTGGTTGGAAATAAAAGTAAGTTATTAATATTTAAGTATTAATTTAAAAACTCTGTGTCTTACTCCCTATTGAAAAAATGGCACAGGGCATATATCTTTGTAAAATGAAAACTAAATACTGTCTTGTGTGATGTTGCTGTGTACAGATGACATATTTGGGTGTACCTCAGGATTCTGGTTCTGGGAAGTGTGGCTGAGGGACTTGCTGCATCATGCTTTACCTAGCCTGCAGCCTCTTTCCTTGTGTTTTCTTTGCTTGGAGAGCAGCACACTGGAGTAGATCTCTCTCTCGCCCATATGTGAATTTGAGAAGGCCTAAGGATATAGCCATGTCATACATCTAGAATAGAGAACTGGGAAGCATTCCTGGATGTAATAACAGGTATATTTGATGGTTCTGTATGTCAAGAGACTGCTAAACTAAGTTCTGATATATATATGTATTATTTAAAGTAACTACATTATGCACTAGGCATAATATTTATGACTTGCTTATGAGGCTTTTTTTTTTTGCATGCTGTCTGTAGTTTTGCACATGAGGTTACTTATTTCCTATTGTTTTGGGATTTTTTTAACCTGTCTTCTTTTGATCATGTAAGTGTAATACAGTGGTTTTCTTCTGACCACCAAAATATGCTTCTTTAAATAACCATCACCTAGGTAATTTCCCAATTAGATACATTCCAAATTCCCCCATTTTCAGCTAAGAAATTTTATGGTAACATCCTTATTAGCATATCTGTGGACTCGATCCTGGCTCTCTTAACTTTTTTTTTTTTTTGTAATTGAAGATGCTGAAAGGAAGAGAAAGCAATTTTAGAAACAAAGTGGTAGAAGCACATACAGGTTTTTTATTGATTTTTTTTTTTCTTTTTTTTTTTTTTTTAACATTGTAAATGTGTTTATTTGAACAACCAAAACCAGGTTTGATATGTTACTTTCCAGGTAATTTGTGTCCATGTCACAATGTTCTTATAAGCAAACCCAAAAAAAACACCTCTTCCAGCAAGTTAGCATTGTTTAAATGCATTTGAAAATAATGTAGAAACAACACTTTCATTCAGAACCATTAACTGTAGTGTTGCTAGCGTGATGCTGTAACATGATATTAATTATGAAAGACTACTTATTTTCTGGGAAGAAAACAGAGAAGCTCTTAGAGTTACAATATATAAATAGCACTTCTGAAAGTATAACATAGACTGTGTTGTACTCTAGCAGACCAGAGTCAATAATACAGATTCTGTTGAAATTCAGATGAAAAGTATTTTTCACTGATTTATATTTTGCCCCAGAATTGGACTTCCTAGCTGGAGTTCTGCAAATCTTATGAAATATCTACAGTAAGATACACTGTAATGTGGAATAAATAATGTTCTTTTGCTGGAATCACACCATAGGTAGAGGATCAAGACACTGGTTTCCATTTGAAGGAGTTTCATTTCTGTTATGTACCTCAAATATATATATTTTTCTCATTTACATGTCTGCAATTCTTTAAGTATTTCCTTAGGAGCTTCTGCAAATAGTATCTGGTTTCATAGGTGAGTTTTCAGATAAAGGCTGACACTACTGTAAGGGCTTTCATTTTATCACAATAGCAGCTGAAGGAACAGCATGCTTGCTTGCTACCTTTTTTTCCTTCAGAAGCTGTGCTTAAAGAAAAGCAAACTATTGCTTCCATGTGATCCTAAGGATGTTTGTTGTTGTACATGTGGAACATGCAGGGGATGCTGTTTACACAGGTCTCTTCTTTCTTTATTTCAGCATGATAAAAATTACACTTTTAGAAGTGTGTTGCTTTTCTGAATTCTGTAATAGCAGAATACTATCTAGAAGGGCTTCCACCCCAATACTTTAATGATCTGTGAGAAGTAAGTGTAGTCAGGCTCCTATTGTTTCATAAATAGAAGACAAGGTAAGTGTTTATATAGAAGTATGGTATTGACTCTTGCAAATTATGAACGGATAAAGCTACCAGTACTTACAAGTTCTTCAGGTGGAATCACTGTGTTCAGTATAGCTCAAGTTCTTTACTCAGTAACTGGTAAGACATTTGTATGCAGTACAAGAGCAATAATAGTTTTAAGGCCATTTGATGAATTTACGAATTTATTTGACCTTTCGCATCATACAGGAGAAATACTTTCATTCAGTAGTTTCTGCCTCAGGATTATTCTTGATTTTTGAGCTATACCTGTCTTTCAGGAAAATACCCAGGTATGCTCACTTAAAGACTAGAAACATTTGTATCCACAGGCAAGTTATTCCAACACTTAACTTTCTGATAAAAATTGAAGAAAATTGCCAAGAATGCAGTTACTTTGTTTCATAGCAACTGGAAAGCATTGGGCCGGTGTTTAGATACCTAGATAAGAATTCGGAAGCCCAGTTGAAACCATCATTTTGAAGCTTGGACCTATATTTAGTGTTCCTCTTTTAAGTATACTTAGCTTGGGATTTGTCCATTTTCACTTACTAATACTGCTGTAAGAAATGCATATTTCTCTGTTTTGCAGTCCTCCTATGTGAAAGCAGTACTTTATTTAAGGTGACTGTTTTCTTCCTGGGTGCTCAGTTTTATTTTTCATTCTTTCTTCCTTCCCCTACAGTTCTTCTTTTCCATAGCCTGACCTACTCATTTGGTCAGAGAGAGTAGAAAACTGAGTCAAGGACTTACCCAGACCTGCTTTCTGCACTTATGTCTGATTATCAGTTAACTCTGTCTTTCCATAGATTTTTGTCTATGTGTTTTGTAAACAACAAAAAGAATTGTAACATTTAATGTAGATTTTTTTTCCTTTTTCATATTAATTTTAAGTCATAAGATCCCAATAACCCTAAAATACACAGTTGGCATTGAATCTTTAAATTTAACTTTCCTTTTAACTAGCTTTGTGGTAATTTAATCTTATTTAATATAAAGAGTATTTGAAGCGTGCTTATTTATGTGTTCTGCTACCACTCCATTTGCACCAGAAACAGGAGAGTAAGCCTTATTGTTAAGATTAACAAATTCCTGTGAGTTTCAGTGCAGTAACTTAAAACTTTTGTAAATAGGTTGCTGTCAAATACTTTGACTTACATTGAATAATATAAATGAAACAATAGTTACCAAGTGAATTAATTGTGTTTTGTGCACTTAGGTTCTTTGCTTAAATTTGGAATTGACAGTTCAGTAATCACAATGGATTTTCTAGTCATTAGTGTGTATTAGAGAGGTTTTGCTGTGTTTTGTGTAGCTGATGTGCATCTTTCCTTTCTACCTTGACTACTTTATATATCTTCCTCTGCACTCATCTATAAGCAGTCTCCTCAAGTGTCGTACCAACACTTTCAGTGGATATATTGTAAACAAAAATTAACCCAGGTTGCATGGGAGCTACGCTCATTTTGATTTATAGTTACCAAGATGGTCTTAGGGCGGTGGTTATCTGTAGCTTATAAACGGGGTAGGAATTATCAGGTACCAGTGTATAGTGGATGAATGAATGATTTCTATTCTTAGAGATATTAACCAGAGCCACTCCTCAATAAAGACTAATAACTGAGATTTTTAAACAGTCTTCATGACAGATGAGGGCACAGAGGAGAATGCATCAACACTAATTAACAGTGTTGACCGTTTGTTCGTCTTGGCCATGATTAATTGATCTTGGAGTGCTATCTCTGAACAGGAAGTGGTATGCTGTTACATTGTGAAGTTTAAAGGTTACATTTTAGTGTACCCTTTAACTTGCCTTTACATACAACTTAAAATGTTTTTACCTATCTTATCTGAGCACAGAAAGAAACATTTTCCAGCCCAGATACCAGTGAATGTTTGGTGTACTGTGTACTAATGTGAATCTGTCTGGGAACATAACATACCCAGTCTGCTTTTGGACATTGACTGCCTTACATACTTAGCCTCCCTGGTTGTACTCAGAAAATTTCTTCATTAATACTCACTTTGAGATTTTGGTATATTAAAATTCAGAACTATGCATTCATTCTCTTGTTCCTTTCAACCTCCCCTAGTTTTCTATTCTTGTTTCTTGTGGGCTTGCACTTGTTAGGTCTTCACCTGTAATTAAGACAAGTGTTGAGCAGCAAATGCAAAGACCCCTGTTCTTCTGAGTCTTATGTCTGATTAAACTAAGTTCCTGTATGCCTGACAGCAGGTCCAGTCACCTGAGCCTCACACACGCTCCTGGGATTGGTGGGTAAACTACTTACATGTAGAGACTCCTTTAAAAGGAAAACCTTGTCCTATGCTACAGTCAATTTACCAACTCATTTGAATAAATGTAGAATGCTACCCTGTTTTAAAATATGTATAGAATGTTTGTCTTGACAGACTTGTAAGATTAATAGAAAATGGCAGTCTTACGGATTTGTTTGTTTCAGTGGTTGGGTAACTTTAAAAAAAAGATTTTTAATGAGAAACTTAAACTAATGAAAGGGAAAATCACAGGTGAAAATCATCTTTTATTCACCATAATAATCCATTTCCAATCCAGTGTCTGGATATGCTCTGTATTACTTTAGGGACAGGAGCAACCTAGAAACGAGTCAGAAAATGATGTTGCTTGTCTGAGAAAGCGTCTGTCTTGCAAGATTTTGATCCTAAATCACGCTTGGCATAATATTAATGGTGCTGGCTACCCTCACTGCTGAAGTGATCTATTTAATTATGTCTGTTAAATTGCTGTGGGCAGGTCTACTAAACTGTGATATATGCCACAGAGAAATACATAAGTGGAGCCTGAGCCTCAAGTGTCATTCTTTAGAAAGTGGCTGAGCTCACAGTAGTAAGTACGTACTACTTAGACGTATTCCATTGGCTGAGAAGGGAAAGCACCTTCTCAGCACAACAGCATAGATCACAAGGGTTCTGGCCCCAGTCTTCATGTAATGTGCTGTGATAAATGTATATGTTGCATTCAGTTGCAAATCAGCCCATGTTTTATTTGGACCCTTCTTTCAGAATCCTTCATAAAATGGTCTCTTGTATGGGAAGTCACAGTGGACACAGCAGCTGCTAAATCACCTGATTAAAGGCAGATTTTTAGACCTCTGGATTTTCTTCCAGTGCTGCAGCATTTCTGGAGCATGTATACAGGATGGGTTTTGATGGTGGCTGTCAAAAGCCAACTGGCCTGTGCCAGAATGCTAACAACAAAAGTAGAGTAGAAACGGGAAATATTTTCTGTTGTGCTGCTCAAAAGATAATTAATAATCATGATCGTAATTTTCCGCCCTACCTGTCTTAAGTCCGGTTTGTGATGTCCAACACAGATAGGATTAGTCAATAGTGAGCTTGCTTTTTGATTTGTGTTCTGCTGCAGTGTGGTATTCAGTACAGGGGTGAAACTGAATAATATATACATCTCACACACAGAAGATAAATTACTGTTATACCACTCGTCTGAGTTTGAGGTTTGTACAGCTGAACAGAGCCGTGGTAGAAACAGGTGTAATTCCATGAAAATCAATGAATTTGCATTCATTTGAACCAGGACAAAATAGATACTGTACAAACTGCTCAAATGAATGTTTTCATATTTGAATTGTATGGTGCTTTAAAAAGAAAGGGAGGATAGCCATGAAGAAGTCCAACTGATACGCAGTTTTTATGTTATGCTTTTATATTTTAGTGACCATGAATAGCCTATTTTTTTCTTCCTGCACTTAAACTCTTGAGGCTGCACTTCAGTTTTTTATTTGTGCACATAACTTTTGCCTGCTAAGACCAACTACAAACTAGGAGCAAGCTCAAGGATCTGGTAGAATATTGTTAGTGTAGCTGGAACTCATGCCAGTGTGACAGAAGTGCCTGTAAATAATATATTCTCGTTCGCAAACAGTTACGCTTACATTCAGAGAAAAATGTAAAGATGTCATTGAAAAATGGAAATAGAAATAAAACATTTAAATACAAAGGTTAGAACAGTATATGTATCCTATTTTTATAATAATACACAAACAAAATGCTGAGAGATCTCTTACTGTTTCTGTGGATTTTGTCTGTAGTTTACTTAGCAGTGTAGACGTACGTCTAATAAAAAAGATGCTGCATAACCCATAGTCCAGGCTGAATGTGCTTCTGTTTTTGGTTTAGGTAGAAATGTTTTTTCTGGCTGCGTCCTTCATGCTTAGGTCTTCTTACAACAAATGGAAAGCCCTTAATTGTACCTAAGGGAATAGTTAATCTACGGTGGACATATGGTGGACAAAAGCTGAGTCTAGTAAATGAAAAAAATTATAAACAGAAAATGTGTGAATGTCTGCACAGTCTGAGAGTCATGGGAGATACTGTACCGTTGGATTGTAGCTTATTTAAAGATAATTTGCTATTCTTTTCTATGAGTATATTAATGGAAGTCAGTGCAGCATAAAATATGTAGTTTTAAAAGCCAATCCATTTCATGTCTGTTTTATTGGATTGAAAAAATACCTGCTTTTAAGAGAGGACAGAATTTCTTCTCTGCAAGTTGTTCTGCTCCCACATTTCATGTGACAGAAGTGGAATTTGATTTCATCAGTGGAATGAAGCTCTCTGAATTTTTTTAAATTTGTAGCATTTGATGGGAGGCAGTTTATCAGTGTTAACCCTAAGCAGCTCTTGGACTTTATGGATTCAAGCATTATATGTGGTTGCAATGCTCCAGCAAAAGGTTAAGTATTAATGGAAAATGTTCACAGCTCTTTTACTCAAAGAAAACATGTTACTTGTAAGTTTTCTTTTGATTTTACTTTTACAGTTACATTGAATGTCTTCATTCATTTAGCCATCCATAAAGCAAATATTGTTGCACATGCAGTGGATAATAAGTCTTTTTAGGACTACTTGTGTGGTATGTCACAGATCATTAACTGCAAGTAACCACCTGACTTGAGGGAAGTCTGGAAGCATCATTACAGTGAAATAAGCTTTTATTTCTGTATCACTGCAGCACATTGATTTGTAGGAATGTCTCCATTAGCTACTGTGGAAATATATTCTCATATATTATTATTGAAGGAAGTTCATGAGAGAGGATAACCAAGTTTCAAGTGTGAATAGAGCATTAGTTATTAGAACTTTGGACAAAGCGGGAAAAGGACAAATGCTATTGTAGCATTATTTTCTATTTAAAAGCTGCATAAGTCAGGAAAATCGTTTTGTAGTGCTTCACAGTTTCAGAGTCAGTCTGATAAATACAGTAACGGTTGTACAGTATTTGTGTACAGTGCAACTTCAATGAAAATGCATATAGTAATTGAATGTGTTTACTATTCTGTACAGGCAGAAAGTGTGGAAAAGCAGTTTCTTCCTAATCACCAGGAAAAACCTGAGCTTTTTCTATTTATTTAAATGAACCATAAGCATGTAAGATTTTTATTGGAAGTAAATGGTAATTATTTTAGCTCAGTTTGGAGGATGAAGCTTATGTTAATATGGGGAATAATCATAATGGATAATCACCATTAATATGATTGAGTTTGTAGTGTGAAAAATGCAATTCTGAAACATTGTTCCGAAAATATGTTAGAAAATTTGAAGTTCTTACAGAGCTTAAAGTGAGGATAGTACTGTAGGATTGTCTTGCACTGTTGCTGTTTTTCAAAATAATTTGCTGTCAGGTCCTTTAGGAGCACAATACAATAGAAGACAAATGAGCGCTCAAATTAGCCACTCAGTGGTATAGTATGAACTGTGTGCGTGCAGATTTAAGAATGAAGAAGAAAAGTTATGGGGAATGCATTATATGTATATTTTAAAATCGTGTAGTTGTCAGGACATTATCATGTTTATTGGGGATTTGCAAGAGAAGAAGTGGAAATTAATGATACTATTTCAAGTTTAGTCCACAGTTATAGCTCCATATACTTGATATAATAAGACATTCTGAGTTTATCACACTCACTTCAGTTTAGGAGCATGTATACATTGCTAGATGTGTGGCTTTCTTCATAGAGCTTTAAGCATATTAATGCCTTTATGACATTAACGCCTCTGGTTATGAATTCTTCATTGTTCCAGTATTTGAGATGGTATGTCCTGATGAGGTTCTGAATGAGCTGCAATTTCTTCCTGCTGTCTACTTTTTTGGTTTATTTTATAGGTTGTTTTTTTCGGGGGGGTGGGGTGGGGGGAAGGTCAGGCTAGAAAGGTTCTGAGTTTTCCTAGAAGTTATTTACTGCATTCATTACTTCTTGTCATGCTACAGTAACTTCTTGCTACAGTGACTGTAACTTTCTACAACACTACTCATGTCTATCAGGAACTGTTACTGAAAATGTCTGAACTTAATAATGTTTGAACTTACATGTTTATTTTGGGTGCTTTTCTGTGTATGTGAAGGGTTTTTATTTTTGATGTTGTCTCAAGCTACACAGTAGAAGTAAAGGAAACAATGTAATGACAGAATAAAGAATAGTCATTGTAGAGATCTCTATTGCCAGCTAATACCTCGCCTGTTTAATAATTAACAATTTTCTTGGCTGGATTTTTGAAGCACATGTGTTAAGATGACCTCCTCTTACACCGTAAGTTTTGCAGTTTTATTTTGGGAATGGTATATCAAAAAGTTTTTGGAGAATAGTTACTGGTGTAGTTGCATGTTTAAGTGGTTGATCACTAGGGCAATAATGCTGGTTTCTGAGCTCAGCCAGTACTTTTTCCAGCTGCTTTATAGTGATATCTTGAAGCTTAAAATGTAATCTATATGGGTAAGCCACAAAAGCCACTATATATTAAAGCAGACTCTGACAGTAAATCAAAATTGAACAGCTGGCTACACTACTAAAGTCATAAACTTATTTATTAAAAAAACTAAAGAGAAGAATTGTATTAAAAAGAGAGGAATATGTTCTACAGACCAGTGGATATAGCTTAAAACCTGGAAAGTGCTGTAGATTAAGGGCCCAATTTATGAACATCTGTTCTGGCAGTTTCTTTGAGATTCTTATGTTCTTTACAATAAAAGTGTGAAACATGTTTCCCCCCCTCCCCCCCCTACTAATCATGCTTTTCTGCAGTTCATAAAACTTGTATTGAGCCTTATGCAACTGGGCCTGTCTGCTTTACACACTTGCTAGAGTAATTACTATTCGTGGAAGAGTAAGTACTATAGCAACATCACAGTCCCATTGTATACACTTATCCTGACTGTTCCAAACAGTCTCATTGGCTTTCAAAAGCAGTGAAAGAGCACTGAAGTTTCCTTCATATGTTTAAACTTAGAGCATACCAACGAACTAATAATAATGGAAACAGGTCACTAGAGAGCAAAACGGACAGAAAAATATCTTGTATGTGGTTTCTTTAAAATTCAAGCATACTTGCAAATCTGCTGTTTTGCTTTTTAACAGTCACTAAAACAACCCTTAACTTCCCTAATCTCTTAATTTTGAAATAAAAGATGATAGAATGATCAATATAATTGCGATGTTTACACTGAGTAGAACCTTACAATTTTATCATATTGACAGGTATGTGAGGATAAACTTTAGGATATTCTTGATCTGTTTTGAGAGGGAATTGAAAAATCATAAATTTAAAACCAGTGTCTAGTTCCACTGTACTGTTTTGCCTTTGATGTCAGTGCGACCAGGATTTGTTTTGGAGATTTTAGCCACAAGCCCTGCTTTAGAATCAGGCTTGATCTGCACAGGACAGGTCATAATATTTTGCTCTCTAACTCTTGCTTCTTGTCTAGTAATTCAGACTGAAGTGGAAGAGGCCATTGTGAAAGGCTGTCAGTTTTTCTCTCAAGCAGTGCAGACCCTACTAACATCCCAATCCCTGCTTGCCATTAAGAGACAAAGTCAATCTCCCAACAAAGTCAGAGGTTAGGAAACCAAGGTGCAAAGGGAACACAGAACAAACATGGCATAAAACCACTTTCCTTATCCTGAGCAGATAATATTGCTTTATTGGTGAAATTGGTTACACTTGATTTCCATTTGATTAGTTTCACTGTGTTATGCCTTTATTAGTTTGCAGAACCACATGCTTTTGTAGGAAAATAAAAAGGATTTCTGGTATCCTTTAGACAGAGGAATATTTTATGGCAATTAAGCATGTTCTGTTTACATGCCATCCATTTTTTAACATTTGATAGTGTGAGTACATCTCTGTGGTTTTTGTAGTGTGTATCTATTTTTGAGGTTGCTTGGCCTTTACTCCACACCCCTCCCCCCCCTTCCCTCAACTTGTGGAAAATTAAGGAATTTTATTTCTGCGAAGTGTGTATTGGTCATTGATAGTTCCTTTTGTATTTTCATGAGTGTTACTTTTCTAATTGATTTATGTATATTTGTATTGCTGAGAGGAGCACTATTAAGCAACTAAACAAAAAGTGACTTCTAACCACTTCGTAGTTATGGAAGTTGAATTTTCTTTCTGCTCTAATATGAAACTTGTTTTATTTAGTAGTGTGCTATGAATCATTTTATCTGCCAGTGACATACAGTATCTTAATCTCAGTTTTTAAAGCATGGCTTTATTTGTAGAAGGTTCAGAAACATTAATGCTGTATTTGCTTTATCAGTGTGTTTACCTGTGGTAAACTTGTATTTGTTATGTTTGCTGTATTAAAGTGCACAAATGTATTTTATGTGCACCTGCATAAAATGTTTTACTTGTGACCTGGGTTTCATTTGTTAAACTGTGCCTTGGATTCAGCAAGGAACTAACCCAACAGAAATCAAGGCTTTATTTCATCAAACCCAATGTCGAGTTATGATGCAGAGGAAGCCTAGGCAGGGATCCAGGTTGTAGTGTTTTTTATTGGACCTGATTAGAACATTCTGGATTCCTGGTTTTGATTAGCTCAGATTTTCATATTTGTTACGAATGCTCTATTTCTCATCCATGAGTCTCTTGCATGTGGGTGGACAAGGAAGCAAGCAAATGACTGCATCAATAAAATTTTCCACCTGCCTCCCTCTATGAGGCTCTGCTGTCCAGACTGGATTACATGTGTCTCTTGCACTTTTTATCCCCCCCATTCTCTTTACACTTAGTCTGTTGTGCTTGGTGCAAAGGGAATGCTCTTAATGTTGTCGGTTTTCTTTTTTGTTTTGAGAGATGTGGGTTAGTTTGCATGCTTTTTTAGTATATTAGACATCTCCTGAAAATTCCAGCAGCTTCTTTGATGGAACAAACTTGATGAATTACTAAGGTCTTTTGGTTTAAATAGTAGCTATACTAGTGCACTGGAAAAGATTTCTTTTGGAGCTGTTACAGTCTACAGGGTATATAATCCATGTGGATTAATGTGGCATTTCCTTCATAATCCTCTGAATTTTCTGCCTTAAAAACACTTTTATGTTTTTCCTAAGAGTTTTAATAGAAAAGACCCTTTAAATATGTGGTGATATCTAGAATTATTACATTGTCATTGTGTGCTTTTATACTTAAGGTGTACAAGTAGAAATAAAAAGTGACATTTTTATTCTCTTTTCTTTGTTGATTGGATGTTTGTTTGTTTGAATTTAGTATCTAGTGCTATGTATTAAGTCATTAGGCCAAGAGGGCAGAATTTTTGTGAGTATGCTGGTGCTTAAAAATGTAGACTGCTGTCTGGTGGGATTTTCAGATGTGGTTAAAGCATTGCCTAGTTGCCCAGTAGTTGCTTTGGTACATTGAAAAGTCTCCCTAGGAATGCCTGCCTGCCTCTGTCAATATCTCAATACCATTGCAAATCTGATTCCAAATGTTTAATTATTCCAAGAAGACATGTAAATGCAGGGGAAGTTAAATTATTTTGAGATCGAAACCAGTAAATATATGGCAATACTAGTGAGCTAGTTCTGAGTTGTCTGTCTGAGTTTTATGAGTTCCTAAATGTATTTGGGAATTATACTGGAATCTATGAAGCCACTTCATTCTGGAATTAATTTTAGGATTGCTTTGAGGGAAGAGCATAATAGATAGCCAAATTCTATTATATTTGCAAAATACAATTGAATTTAGTTTTGGAAAAAACTTCTGAAGAAACATAAAGTTAACATCCCATTAGCTAATAAAATCACTTCAGTGTGGTGTGCACTTAGTTTTGTGAAACTTTCTTTGTGTGTTTACTCTACCTCACTTCTTGTTCTGGAATTCTTTTCCCTAGCATCAGCACAGCTGCATCATCCATTTCCACGGTCCTTTTAACCTCCACTTTTAATTAAAAAAAAATTAAATCAGATGCTGTTTAAAGCTTCCCGTTTAGTTTTGGGAAAATAAAAGTTCACATCTAGCTTAGGCGTGTGTGAACAGCTGTTAAAAGCCACAAGCAAAACGATACTTATAAAAGTGGTGGGGGGAATTTTAAGAGCAAGCTGCCAGTTTGACTCTACTTTTCAATAGCTCGTCACTTTCAGCCAAATGGTTTTAACAATAATTTTCTTTGAAAAAACCTCTGTATTTTATAGAAGCAGCAGTCCTAGCAGTTAGGCCAGTGGTAACAGAAGGCAACCTGCCATGTCTCTTTAACTTTTTATGAAATTTTTCTTTGAATCTGGGGAAATTGCTCATTAGAGAGGTTGGAGGGGCTGATGTCCCTCTGTGCCCACCCACCATGTAGGTACATCTGTCCCCATCTGATTCTAATGAGGGATCTTGTTCATTGAAATTCCCAAATTCCAAGACTAAATGTAAAAGGATAATACTTCCCTTGCGCGCTGTTTTGCAGGCATTATAGTCCTGCTCATGACTTAAGCATTTTGAGGTAATCATAGGATTTCTTATTTGAGTCTGAGTTTCCTAATCTCTCTAATCAGTTGGACGGAAACATGCAGCGAATTTATCAGATGTTAAGATTTAAAAGAAAGAGGAAAGATTTGGACTGTTTCTTGTTTATTCTACCTTCTGTAAACAGGCGTGACCTGTCTCACCAGGTTACCTGGTTGTAGGGGACAATAAGTTTGCTTAGCTTAAAGCTTCCTGTGTCAATGTGCACTCATATTCAGAACATGTATCTGGATGTGGGATTGTCTTCATACAGTTTGGAAGCCTGGCAGATATCTGGCTGTAGCACAGACCTGGGCTACATGTGGCATATAGATATAACCTTTTATGTGTGGATGCAACAGAACAAGCTTTGTACGGTAACTTGTGTCGATCCACTGAAACGCGATGTCCCCTGAGCCACACTTTCTGATTAAGTCTCTTGACTTTACGTGGGGCAGCAGAATGATAATAATCATAAATGCTTTTGAAGTTTCTTCAAAGCTGTATTTTTTCTTTCTAATTTATGTTGTTGAGGTGTCTGTAATATTTTAATCTTAGCGAGTTACAGCCTGTGTTAACTGGTGCCACCACTAAAATGGTCTGTCTCAGTATTTGTTGCTTTGTTACACTTCTGACTGCTGTGTTGGGGTTTCCACACTTGTATTGCGCTTCCAGTATCACTTTTGCCCCCCAAATTGTATCCTGCAGCATGCAGCCTGATGTTTTGCGTCTGAAAGTTTTCTTTGCATGGGCAGCTACTGAAGAAGAGTAGGGTGGCAATGTAAATTCTTTTATTTTGTCATTATTTTCTGCTTATATGTCTAAATATATTATAACTTCATATTATTTGCAAGCAAGAACCAAAAAGATTGTTAATCACTTCCAGTTTTGTGGATGTCTCATTTTTGCATTGTTTAGTTAAAATTCCCTAAAAATTTCCCGCTATCATTTCTGAAAGGAAAAGAAGAAACAATTGGGACAAACAAAATGCCAAGTGGGTAATTTCCTTCTGTCACAATGAGAATCCCTGGTGCAAAACTGTAAAGCTCTCATAGGACTGGGATTAGAGTTTTGGGTGTAATTCATGGAATTACCCTCAAGAATTGGGAAAAGTTTAGGTGGTCCCAGTCTAGGCAGACCAGTAATAACCAGAGGAATGAAGAAGCTTTTATGTGTGGAGGAGTGAGATAGATTGAGTTCCTTAGCAGTAGGAAAAAGGCAAACAGACTTATAAAACCATGAGAAGAGGCTAGAGAACAATTATATAGCATCTTTTCAATACAAACCCAAGGAAATCTCATGCCTTTTTATTAAACAGTAGGCTTAAAATAGATGAAAAAATTTTTTCACATTGTGGAAAATGAACTTGTGGAAGTCATTTATTGACTGTTGTAGAAGCAAAAAGTGCACACGGGTTCAGAAAGGAACTGCAGAGACTTGTGAAGGGCTGGTCCACCAGTGGCTGTAAAACGTTTCAGTTGTATTTCTAGCAACCTGGAGCGTCAGGCTGAGAAATGCAGATTGCCTGAGAGTGAGGTGTGTATCTAGTGGGACCATTGTAGTTGTACAGTTTATTTTCTTGCCTCAATACCTGCTGTTGGCTGCTCCTTGTGTCAGGTTACTGGCATGGGTTGTGCCAGACCTTCAAATATCAGATTAACACACCCCCCCTCCCCCCCAAATTCCTGACCTTGAGCTGTTACAACTCCTGCTCCCCCATTCCACCTTCCAGAAAACCCCCCACAACAGCAAATGAAGTGCTTGTCCTTGCCATTTTGCCCTCAGTGCCTTAGGTTGTGTAGCTGTATTTGTGTGTATTACTTTATAGCTGGTTGGTTGGAACAGCACAGGTAGAGAGAATGTGACCTCAATTCTGGTGGTTGCTTCACAGTCTCATTTATTTTTTCAGTACTGCAGTCTTTGGATAAGGTAATTAAGAAGTCTGCGGGATAGAGAGAGGCACTGAGTAGCTGAGTAATCTCTGGTGATTAATTTTAGCCCCTCGATCTTTACAGTATCTAACAAATTCAGCTGTGTACTCATCCTATTTCTTGCCTAGACTGTGTTGAAGAAGTTTGGTTTGCTGAAAAGTTCTAAAAATCTAACATGCTGTTTAGTATATTTTTAGAAACATGTTTTAAGTAGAAGCATGATGGTGACACAGTTTTTCAGAATGAGCATGATGGCCTGAACAAATGTTTAGCCATTCTTCTTGCTATACTAAACCTGAAATCTTCACTGATGAATTATGCCTCTGGAAACTCCACTCCTTCTTAATGTATGTTAGAAGACAAGGAGTGTACTAAGTCACAAAGAAACTAGGTCATCATCAGGGCCATTTTGGTAGATGAAATCTTGGGGCTATTTACGAGGGACTTGTTAACTTCTAGACTCATATTCTCTCCTTCCTTTTCAAACCTAGCAAAGGAAGTGCTGCTTATCCTTGAGGACTCCTAACTATAAAAAGTAGAGTGGGTTTGTTTAACTGTGTGAGATCATTACTGACGAGATGATTTGGGAAAATACACTTTCAGCATCTAAATTCTGTTGTAAGACAGATGTAGCTGGTATCTTGAACATCAATAAAAATTGAAGGAAGCAGGAACTATTAAAATCATCTTTGGTTCTGGAAGCTTTGGAAAAATAGTGTTAAAAAGTTTACAGAAAGAAGTCCCAGCTGAACCTTAACTTGCTTAATATTTTCAAATTAAATTGAATCCTGAAATAAATTTTTAGGAGTGCGTACATGTGTCCAAATTCAGTTGTTCTGTGCTGTATTCCCCACAAGCTCAGCCCAGTGTGAGGAGATGGTTTTGCAATTGACTTAGCCCACTTTCACTTTTGTCAACTGGTAGCAGTTTAGTCCTCGTAGCAGTGCACGGAGTTGATTCAGTTCACTGATCCAGCCTGAAGTGAACAGAACAATGGGAGGAGTTCTTGTGTGAAAGAACTTGTGGATTCCTTTTATTCTGCAGTGGTGCTACCACATGCAAAGGTTTGGAAGCATACAGAAAGCCAGGACCATCCATTAGATTTATCGTTGCGGTAGCTTAAGCTGCTAACGAAACTACCACTTTTGTAACTCTAATTTCAGTCCAACCCCTTCCACTGAACCATCAACTTTCCTGATAAAAGTTTTTTTTGTATGAATTTTTTTGTTGTTTTCATTTTTTTTTTTTTTTTTTTTTTGTGTGTGTGTGTGAGAGAGAGACAAGAGGAGGGAATTGGATTGCTCTGCACATCCAGATGGCCACATTAGCTCTGAGAAGAGTATGGACCCTGCTTCGTTAGATCTGTAACAAGCAAATCATGTACAAAGTACTTTTCTTATTCCCTTGGGGCCTTTATGCATTGTGTACCTTTTTAAGTCTTGGATAAAATGTTAGCGATTTTTGTTCAGTCCCTTGTAGCTAGCCAGATGAATTGGTTCCCCTTCCTCATCTGAGACTGTTTAATACTGCAGTATTAGTATATTCTGTCTTAGTATGTCCACTATTTGTTGTCTTCAATTTGTGTGGAATAACAGTAGATATAAATATTGTAGAAGAGCTTTTGTAGCTTTTCCTCAGAATCTGAATTAATCATAGCCTTCTGTCAAGTAAATGAAGTTTGGACTGAAGTGTTCACATCATGGTATAAATTTATGTCAGGAAGAAACAAGCTATATGCTCATTCTACTTAAAGACAAGAACAGTTCTTCAGTACAATGATGAACCAGTGATGTATTGGTTGTTTTGCCTGTGTGACTAGTTAGTGATAATGAAATATGTGAATTGGGAAATGTGAAAGAGGATTGTGCAGCACCACTGCTACTGTCTGGTTTGAAATAACCATATTGTTGAAATATGAATAGTTTGAATTCAGTTCTTTGTGGTCTTTGAAGTTGTGACTCAATTTAAGAAATAGCTGACAAATCAACTATCAGCAATCTGAATATATTTGGGTTTTATTTCTCCTTTTATAACTAATCACAGTATATGTCTTCAATAAGCAATCTTGCTTTTTTGTTATAAGAAGTAATTTAATATAATGTTGAGCTGTACTATTAATTTTTTTAACTGCCAGTTGAAGAACAGTTTGGCTTGGTAATAATTAGTTACAAAAGCTTCCAAATGGAAGAAAAACTGGGCTGCTGTCAAACAGGATTTAATACACATGGAACAGTTAAGCAGTAATAAATTGCCTAGTAACTGAGTAATTTCACTCAGATATGTGCCAATCTTGCCTCCACACTGAAAAAAAAAATTGGAAGAAGAACTGATGTTTGAAATTGCTTAATGCTGTAGGTTTATTGTAATAACAATAATACTGACTTGGCCTGATCTTTGAACATTTAAAGCTTCTTTTTATATCCTAGTGAATGATTTCATGTTCATTTATAATTTTTGTTGTGGGAGAGCTCCCAGAGGGGTATGTAGGAGAAGCACAAAGTGTCTCCAACTCTCTTTATTACATCTGCTGGAAGCAACAGTGGAATCAGGCATGGAAGAGCCCTGGAGCTGACCTGGGTTGGCTCTGTTAGGAGCAAGTAATTCAGAGTATTGGATAAAGGCATTGCACTTGAGAAGACAGCCAGTTTTTGACATAGCTGTTTGGCGTGAAGTCAACAGAAGTATACCTGTGGAAACGGTCTATGTAGTTAGATGCAGCAGCAGCCATCAAGCATGCTGGAGTGGGTCCTGTGAGGAATTTTTTTTTTATTAGGTAAATGCTTTTTATAGGAGAAGGTTTGTCTTAATAGTTAATTTGCATGGCTTCATGACATATACTACTCTGAGATATGTTTCTATGCATTATTTTGAGAACACTATTTTAGGAACTTCTAAGCAAGGATAAAGCTTTTTGTTTGATGTTATGGTATGTCTGGATTTACTGTTTCTGGAAGAAGTTACTTGTACAGCTGTACCTAGCTTGCAAGGCACTGTAGAATGCTTGAATTATAGGCAGAACTGCAAATGCGTCTAGCATTTTGTGGGTGTTTGGGGGCAAGGTAGGTTGGGTTTGCTTCATATTCTGTCTATAATTACAGACTGCATCTAATCTATTAATAAGGAGATATCTGCTTTTAATAACATGAAAAATTTCACAAGCAATAGTGAGTCAGACTTTGTTAATTTGTCTGCCCTTTTGATTACTGACAAGGAATTCAGCCCTTCTGAGCTGACAGAGGCTGCGGTTCCACAATCGGTTGGTTTTGTGGTGAAGCCAGTTTACAGCTTGAAGTTAGCACTGCTGCCCCATGGGAAACTGGATATGTGACTTGGGTTAAATAGAACATTGCAAAAAGAAATGGCTATTTTTAACAGGGATCAGCTCATTGAGCTCTGTAAGCTCATACGAGTTGCATGGCCTCCTAAGTAGGTGAGGAGAGAATAGTGTGCTGTGGCATGAGGGTGTGAATGAACAACCAGGAGTGGGACAGGATGGTGAGATTTTCCAAGTTTCAGTGCTGGCATTGGTAGGTCCTGAGACTGTGGCCGGAAACTCTTGCTGTTGACTGCGGAAGGAGACAGATGTGAGTGGTTGGAAGGAGGATCTAAGGCATGTTGTATGAGTTTTCATTAAAATCCCAAGACTTTGGGTTTATGAAATTATAGTGAGCTTTATATTTTATTGCTGTCAATCCACTAAATCTTTGTGGATTTTAGAATGATAAATGGTTTAGTAGTGTTCTTATTATTTAACTGAAGGTGATTGTACTTCGTCCTGGGATTGATAAAACCAGTGCTGATGTAGTAGATACATCAAATTAGAGGAAACATTTGAGAGAGGAAAAAAGCTGATCCATCCATGGCTTGCAGATATATTGGACTAGCACCATCTTCTGAATTTTTAGTACATTACAGTTTTAAGTCTTCACTAAGGTATTAAAGAACATTTACAAAAATATTCATTAAACTTTGGATTTCAGTAATCACAGTACTGTAATATTGTATTTACACTCCGTTCAGTTTATGAAATTGTTAGACTAAAGGATATCTGTAGTCAAATTAGTGGGAAATTTAGATTTTTAGTTTACACTTTTTTAACTTCTGTCCCAAAAAGTAGATTTAATATTGCAAGGAAGGAAATTACTTTGTGAAAAAGGTATTGAAAGTCCAGCAATTTGTCATGGGTAGCTCAGCTAAATCAATTTAAGCAGTTTTAAAAAAGTTTCAGTAATCCTGATAAAAACAATTTCATGTTGAATCAAAGAAGGGTCTGTTGTTATTCTTCTGTCAGCAAGTCTTGTTTCAGAGCACTTGGGCGGTTGTTAAAGTTCATTGTAGGGAAGCTTGGAAACTACTATCAAAAATGGTAATGTGTAGTCTAAAGAGAAATGTATTTTTTTAATTTGGCTCGTAGAAGATAATTTGTCCAATGTTTTAAATAATGTATTGCAGTCATAGCGCTGTTAAAAATATTCTTACAAGATTATGAATGAAGTAACACTGTGTTTCTTGTATGCTGCTCTGTACAGGATAGTGTTATATTAGTGAGAGAAAATGTAGGTTCTAAATGGTGTAACTTTTGTCTTACTGTTACTGTTGCTAAAATCACTTGAAACTTGGTGGTTTTTTTTTTCGATGTATATGTTTAATTATTGTTTGTGACAGATGCTGGATCCAAAAAGTGAAATACTGTATTTATTTCTTATAGAAACATTGTTTGTTTGTTTTTGTTTTGCATTCTCAGTGTCATTCAGTGAAAACCTTCAACTGTGTTCCTGTGCTGTCTGGTCACTGTGACTGCTGAGTGATTTTTACAATTGAATGAATACAGAAAGAAAAACCCAGGTGGGGGGTGTTCTTACATCCCAGCCATTTTTTCATTTCTCCATGTCTTGAGGAAATAGCTATTTATAAAGATGTTTGAGTCCAAATTAACAGCTTTAACTTAATAAGGAAGTAAAACTAATTGCTGTCAAATTTCTCATTGGCACAAAGGTTAGGAAGCCTGAACACAAATGTTAAGCAAGATGGAAGATGATTTAATGCACAAAGTAATAAATGGTTCAATGAAACTTCATGTGATCAGAGGCAAGGCTTAAATTTATCTTTTCATTAATGTTTCATTTTTCCCTTTGTAAAAATAAGAATAGTATTTGCTTAATTTACTGGGAAGAAAATCAATCAGCAAATGATCCGTTAGTAATTGCAAAGGGGTGTTAAACTCGCTTTAAGGGCCATGTAAGGATCTGACTGGATAAAAAGCAACAGTGAACAAGCTGTCTTCCTTCCAGGAGGAGCTTGTAATCTTAGAATACAGTTCTCTGTGGAAAGTAAGAACTAATTAACCAAAGGTGTGAAATTGGAGAACATTAAAGTCCTGTGAGATGATTATTTTTTTGAGAGAGTGGCATTATTTTGCTGAAGCTGGGCTGTTCATTCTCTGTACCAGTATGCACAAAAGTGTTTCGTGTTCTTTCATTCACACCCCCACTAGATTTGTTAAGCTTACCCTAAGGGCTTGTTTATTTAGGTCTGTACACTGCAGACAGTAAACAGAGATACCTGGTAAAATCATCTGCACAGAGGTCTCTGCTGCCACATCTAAACTCCATGCTTTTCAAGTTAGCTTGGTCATCTCTCTGCTATGCCACTGTCTGCTGCCAAGATACATGTTTGGTGTACTTGGTCACTTGAGTTAGAGTGGGGAGATGACAGTAAACATGTCTTTCATCCTGCTCTTTTGCATTCTGTGTCCTCATGCTATTCTTCTAAAAAGGAAAAAAAATGAAGTTGTTCCAATTATGTTTTAATCCGAAAATAACACTGAGGTGACTCAGTTGTGTATAATACCATCTTTTTTTGAATACTTGTTTCAAAACATGTCTGCATTAGGGGTAGGAGTAAGGAGTATAGGTACCTAACAGAAGGGATCAGACTGGAACTATCAGTGTAATCTTAGCCCGTTCAGTCAAATAATAACTGGTTGCAAGAATTTCTGCCAAGAATTTAATAAAAAATGAAAATGGGAAATGTCTAGCTGGGAAAAAAAAAATAGTCTTATTTTCACTTTTAACTGTCTCTTCAAGCTGTGTAAGCCAGTCATCTGTCATCTTACTCTTGAAAAGAAACTTGGGTGTATTATTTTTTTCTTCTTCTTCATATGAAAAGATGCCTGCTGTTTGTATTTGCAAAGGTTAACATATCTTCTTAAAAACCACCTGTCATCTGCCAAAACGTTGTACATGCTTGTTACCAGGTGAGAATCCAGTCACATCGTGTTCTCTATAGTTAGTTGCACTTGGTGTGCTGAGACTGGAGACGTTTGCTTCTGGCTGCTCTTGGTTTTTGTTGAAACCTGTTTTAAATCTTGGAAATGTTAACCTCATTAACTTAAGATGCACAAGAAACAGTATGTTTCATAGCTTTAGAAAAAATGCTGTAATTCTTCATTGATTAACAGTTTTTGAAAGTCTCATTTAATATGGGATGTTTTTATGCAGGAAACTTAATATAAAGACTACAGCTACTTCCACATGTACAAGTCAAAGAGAACTTTTCATGCTAAACACATTCTTTCTTATTATTTCCTGTGTTAGAACAAACTATTATAATTAACCTGATTTTTATTATGCAAATTATTCTTATTCTAAGAAGCTCATTGCAGATTTTGTGTCTTCGTATGTCATTCTTTGAGAGGAAAGAGAATTCCACGTAGGCTTTGTACAAATAAGTGGAGGCCCATAAGAGACGTATGCATAAAACCAGGCAAACCTCACTTCTCAGGCAAGATGCCTTTCTGTTTTTAACCGGAGACCTAGGAAATTGCTCATCTTTCCTTTCCCATATTAGGCATACATTTTCTTATGTCTGTAGGAATTTGTGTTTTGGTTTAGGAGGAGCTCAGATCATAGATTTGCCATTTACAGAGTTATACTTTTAATAATGGAGAAGCATATTAGCTGATAATTCTAATTTTTTTTTTTTTAGAGGAGGAAGTGTTACAGTATTTTATATAAATTACAAGAGTTTTTAAGCTATCAAATTCTTTTTGCTTTCTGAAACCAGTAGTTTCCTATTGTAGCTGGAAATGGTAAGTGTAGTCTTTTAAGTAATAAAGTACAGCACCAACTATTATTATCCTGCCTTAGCAGCTTTTCTAATACAACATTTGATTTGTTACGATGTCCTCATAGGGAAGCATCAGCAGTAGAGTGTACATGACAGTGAGAAAGTAAACACATGCTTGCAATCAAATTAATGTATTTCATCTGTCTTCAATTAATAACAATCTGTCATGCTATCTATCTGAGAAGCGGCATAAACAGTTTATTTTGTGTTTGGAATAACTTCCTGGAGGTAGTTAATGTGACATGTAGTTTGTCTGACATGAGTATAACCAGATCAACACTCTAGATGTTTTCTCGATAACCTAAAAAAATTACTGAGAAAATCTGAACTGGGACTATATTTATATTTCATTTTGAGCTTCCTTAAATCAGAGTAGTGGCATAGTTTTCAGGGCTTCCATGAAAGAGTTTTCTTGGCAGTTACACAATTTTAGTGTGAGAAGAAGATTGAAAGTATTAATAAAAATTTAACTACAAAAGGCTGCAGTTAGCACTCAGACATTTAGGTTTGAATATTTGAGAAGTGTGTGCTGTAGTTATTTAAAAGTACCAAATCGAAGATGATTTTTGAAAAGCAAGGTAATACACAAAGCCTGATAGTACTGCAGATTTGGTACAGATTGTTGTCAAATTGTTAATACTTCTGCATGATTCTGGTTACTGTTATGTTATTATATAATTATTAATAACATCATATATTTGTTCTCTCAGATGACTTTATTTACACAGAAAGAACTTTTTTGTCTAATTCGAAAATGAAAGTGCACATGCTTGACGTTCTAAGTAATCCAGTCGAATATTCTGTTCAAAATGAAACAGTTCCATCTTTTTAGTGGGAAAGCAGTAGGCTACTGGGAAACTGAGCAATAAAAAGCCAGGGATGTTTTTTCATTGCCTGTTTTTTTTTTCCTATTTTCTTTGGAGTGATGGCAGAGTTAGAATTAAAAGTGGTTAATACTGCTTATGGCAGAAGAGGCCTGAGGGCTTCTTTCTGGACAGAGTGGTGGGACCTACTAAACTGTGCTCTGCTGAGGTGCTGTGGGGCAGAGGTCTGATAAACTGGGCACTAAATCCTTTTGCCCAGAAAGCTGCTCCCAGTGTTCATCATGATTTCTGTTTTATTCATTAGACTAGTGGATATTTAGCATGTCTTGTAGAAATCCCTCTTCAATTCCCTTTTTTGTGCGCTTTGCTTATGCATGGGAGAAAGAGAACCTTCACAGTCTGAAATTAAGCTGACTTGTTGAGCAGTGTGTGCTGCATGAGGATAATCCTGTGTAACAGTATCATCGTCTTCAGTCTGTGAGATTTTTCAGGTGCTCAAGCTAGGTTTGTTCTTAAGAAATCAGCCTGAAATGACACCAAAAAATAGGGTGAGAGATTGTCATATACAGCCCCCTTTCTTATGACCCTGGAGTATTTTCAGAAGAGAAAATATGTACATAATTTTAAGCACATGTAAATCAAATTAATAAATTATTAAAGCATTTTACTTGTCATGTCTGTGTGGGCTAATCGTGATAGCTCATTATTTAAACATTATGTAATTGTATACCTTGTGTGAACAGCTGCAAATACTTTGTAGAAAGATTTATATTTCATTTTTCACAGCATACTATAAAAGAATATATTTTTGTGTGGTACTATAGATTAACGCAGGTGTTTACTCGTAACTTTAAAACTACCCTTAATTATATTAAGATATGAAATAGTTATAATATGCATGATAAAAACAAAACTAGATAGTTGTAAGTTTTTGTGTTAATAAAATTTTTAATGGCAAATACTGCAATTATCAATAAAAAGAAAAAGTTGAGCTTACACAGCAGAACTGCTCTTTTGTAGCAGAGTCCTTTGCAGTTATTGCAATTGCAAGGCTTGAAAGTGAAAGATGATCAGATTTGGGTGGAGAGGCGTCCCTTTACTGAGATTCTCTGAACTTTTTCATGTTTCTTTTCATACATACAGTTTAGAAAGTGGTCGAGTGAGTTATCACTGGTATATAATGATCTAAAATGACTGTATAGTTCCTTATAGTTTGCAAATGTAATCTCATGATCCAGGAGAAATGCCAACAAACTATTAAACAGTCACAGTTGCTTAACACGCATTATGCATGCTACTCAGCTGTTTACGCCATTCTGAACAAGTAGTGTTGCTATTTTTTCAGCTGCTTGGAAGCACCTGTACAAGTTATATATTTATGTTTCTTTCAGAATTACCTGAAAGGAAGATTCATGCAAAATGGATGTTTCCAGATTTAAAAAACCCTGTAGTTTTACATGGAGTTCTTCTCCGGTGATGTTATGAAATAGACTGGCAGTCCTGTGGAAAAGAGAGATAAATAGCATGAATAGCAGCCTTTACATTCTGCATAAATGATGTTCTGTTGTCTTTTTAGAGTGTGTGCCGTTATTTGCTTGTGTGATAATACTTAAATCAAAATATACTAATTACATTTTTGGCATTTTTGAAAGATCATAAACCCAGAACATTAATGTTTATTCTAACTGGTGAAATGCATTTTAAAATACTGGCTTTGTTTGTGTGAGTTGTGTTGCTCTGATAAATTGTTACATGTATTTTATTATTGCCTTAATTTAAAGACAATACAGCTGTGGGATTTGATATCACACTTTATTCCTGGAAGCAAACTCTGGTGAGCTAATTTCATTTACTCTAGTTCATTTCAGTGAAGCAGGTGAGCTAAAGTAATATTTAAGCTACTTATATATGTGGTTTTCCACATATATATGGTGTAATGGAATGGAACTGATTGTTTGTCCCTGCACAGTGGTGCTATATGGCTTGTTTCAGGCCTTTTATTTCCTCTTATGGAATGGTACATATATCTAAATGGTGTAAAAGAAACAAATATGGCATTAATTTATTTACCATTAGTGGCTTCAGAGTCTCAAGTCAAAAGTAGCATTGTTATTCAATCAAGACTGAGTTTCTGTTGAATGGCTGTGTGTGGGTAGTAAACCACCCATTTGTGTTTCATCTAATGCTTTTTTTGGTTTTTCTATTCCCTTGCTACTACCCAATAAACTAAAATTTCAGTGACTTAATTTCTTAAGTAAAGTTATCTAGAGATTTGACTTTGAATAACTATACTCTGAAGTGTTTGCTCAGAACTTTTCTATCATTTGATATCTAGCCTTGCAGACAGTCATTTAAAATGAGGTTTCCTTTTCTGGTTTGAGTTAGCACTATCAGCTTTTCACTGCAAGTAAGTGATGTATAGCAGCAATTCAACGGGTAATGAAAATGTTTTTGTATAAATCACCTGAAGATGTGACCTAATCAATTCCGTCTGGTCCTAACTTCAAACTACTGTTTTGTCCTTGCCTTCTTGGAAATGTCTTTTGCTCTCCACAGAGGTGACCATGATGGTTTTGAAATATTTTTTCTTACCTGAATTCTGCAGTGTTATTCTTACCTGTTTTTCTTCTCATGTCTTCAGGAAAGGAGTATCCCTGGGATTTCTGTGGGAGTTCCGTACTTCTCTCCTAGATTCTGTTTGATTTTTTTTCACCATACTAGATCTCTGTTTAGTCTCACTTACAAATCAAAACTGAACTCTCCAGAGTTCATGAGAAGCAAGTATTTTAGCAATCCTTACCTACTTTTGCTGCAGCAGACACTGATCTTTGCTGGTTTCATCTCTGGGGGAAGATTTTCACTTGGATCTGTTTGGCTTGGTGGAAGTCATGTCTGAATTCCTGAAGTTCCTGATATATTTTTGTTGTGTCAGTATTTTTATGGGATACCTGTACATACTAATGCATACAGATGTGTTAGTTATGGAGCAGTGGTTTAGCATTTTAATTGAAATGACTCTTCACACTAGATGGGCTTAAAGGTGCATGTTAGTTTTATTGCAGAGAAACAAAAAGTTGGGCTGTTGACTAGCTAGTTAGAAACAGAGTTGCAGGAGAGGAAAAGTAAAGCAATGGAGATAATTTTTGGAGAGTAACTGGCAGCCATGGGGTTTTTTGTATTCATTGCGTGAGCTTTTTTTAGTGTATATTTTGGGCATAAAAATGAGCGAACTGCAGCAGCGCATATTGTGGATGCCTGTTCTTGGAAAGGGACTTCAAAAGAACTTTGGGGGCTGATAAGCCCCTTCTTATGTCCTCAGACCAATCAGAAAAAGACTATGACCTCTTCCTCTCTCCCCCATTGCTTGTGATATCCTTCTGCTCTCCTGCATTGCCTGTGATGTCCCCCTGCTTCTCCTGATTCCAATTTTTATGTGATTTATTTAAGCATTCCATTTAATGCAAATATACTAAGTGGTTCCTGTATAGTCAAGGAATTAGCAATGTACTACTTTGACACTCTAATCACTTGAACCGCCATTCCTGCCTGTTGGTCCCATTTTTAAGGCCTCTAGAATTTTGCAAATGATAGGTCAAAGAAATACTGTCGCTGCATTCTGTACAACTTGCACATCTTGGGGTTGCTTTAGCTTTTTGCGATCAGAAAACATAATTTATTAATGTAGATAGCCGAGTTTATATCCAAGCACTTAAGCAAAGTACTGGATTGTAACATTTGTGTGCTTTAGAGATTCACTGTTTGCAAATAAATCTCTCTTCACTTTAAAAACTAAAATCCTCCTGTCTCCTTTCGGCATCCTATTGTGAATTGCTAGTCATCAGTTTATATTCTACTTGGTAAAAATGGAGCTATTAATTTTCCCCTGTCACTGTTGTCTTTCTTATTCACTTCAGATGAGAAGGATGACTGTACCATCTGGCACATAATCTTCACTTTGGGACTTTCTTTAAATGTTTGTGTTTGATGTGTGTCCAAATCTTGCAGATTCTTTCTTTGAGACCTTTGTTAGATATGGCCTATCATAACCATTACCACAGTTAAAATGTTCTTATTTTGCATCTTCATTTCAGTAATTGCTTTTTCTTGGCCAATGCAATGTTATCTAGCCATTTAGAATATTCTGCAAGATCGTTTTCCTGGTTTGTAAAATCAAACCGTATTTATGTATCTGATTCTCTTTCTATCCAAAACTTATTTGTCTCTGCCTTTCAACTTTTCATGGCTTAAGTGCATTCTAATATCATCCTTCATCCCAAGATATCTATTCCTGC
>NW_009936706.1:44727-95859 GCF_000696875.1 Nestor notabilis
CGAGCCCACATTGGCCAGCTGTTTGTTTTCTTTCTATAAAGTCCCTCATTCCTTATAAACATCTTTTTAGAAAGTTATTTTTCTCCTCCAAATCCCTCCTTAAAGTCTTTTTGCTGTGATGTCTAAATAAAAGCTGGACAAGACCTTATCTCCTGGTGTGTTAAGAATTCTGCCTGTCGAGCTGACCAGTATCAGATGTTCAAAAAAAGAAAAAGACTGGAGGGTATCGATTCACTGTATTTTAGCTGATCTTCAGTAACTGTGTCTTCGCCCTTAGCCTGGGGAAATGAAAAGTAATACGAGTTAGGATAGTCGTCTTTCATTGACTGCAAACTGCAACTTTGTATAGTTTAATATTTATTAACACTTGAAACCTGTTTCTTGTACTAAAACTGTGCCCCCTTTCATTGAGAGCTAATGTAACATGAATTGCCTTGCGTTTACTGTGGGCTGAGAGTGTGCACGTGGACAGTTACCTGGCAGTTATCTAGCATAACAGTAACTGTACAGTTCACAGCAGACTGTCCATAATTCAGAAGGGACAAGGTGAAATACTTTTAAGTGGGGAGGTGAACTGAGCATTACACAAAAATTTGAAACATAATTTCACCTTGATTTTCACTTCCAAGTCTGTTAGATTCTAGGATCGTGTGTGCTTTTTATTTATCTACTGCAGTAAAGTGTATGCTCCACTGACCATATATTATTCTTAATGTTTCTTCAAATAAAAAGTAGGAGGCATTTGAGGATATGGTTTCGAATATGGCAGTGACATTTTATTCCTGAAAATTTATCAATTGTTATGTTCTTCAACTCCCTAATTCTTTCCATCTTGGGAAAGAGAGTTTGAGACAGATTGTAAGTTGTGAGCTTGTTTTTATGGACTAATATAGCACGACTGGTATTTTAGAGGGATGGAGTGTAAATGGTATCTGTCTATCTATTTTTACTGTAGTCTTGTGTAGGTTTTTGGAATTGAGGTATAGTCGAAGAAATATAGTGAGTGAGATTTGGAGGTGGGGTTAAGGTGCCTTTAAGAACTCATCAAGTGAAAATAAAGAAAATATACTCTTATTTTTCCCAGAAGAGTAATCTCACTGTTGTGTTTTCCAAGCTGCACTTAAAACTAATATGTGAAGAGTAAAAATAATAGTTAATAATTACGTGGTTTAGGCGGCATGCTGTATTTTATCCTTAAAAGTGGTTCAACAGAGGCTCTCTTCTGGTAGTTATTTTTCAGAGAAAAAAGTTAAGTAGGTGTTTCATAGACTGCAGAGACAATAAATTTATTAACAAAATTGTTATCGACTTTGGACTCTATCTTAGTAAATGTATTTGTTCTTCCTTGTGAAACTATATCTTCTATGTTCAGTATGATGAAAAACTGTTCTACAAGCATTAGTGTTAATAGCTTAGTATTTTAGTCCTTCACAAATTAATGCTTGTGGTAACTGGATGATTTTAGGCCTGTTCTTAGGAACAAGGCCTTACTGATGTGCTAGGAACAGTAATATGTGGCAAAAACTCCACATTAACCAAGGTAAGCAGTATAAATGGGGTGTAGGAATCCCCTGCTAGACTAAAAATCTCCAAGAGAAAATCTCCAGAGCCTACAAATTAAAGACCTCCAATGTCATTTTAAAATAAAGCCTTTTATGTAGTAGGAGAGCATTTTTTCAGCTGATAATCAAATGACACTATTATGCAGGCTTACTAGATTTGCAAATTTACAAGTTTTTACAAGTCAGTTGGGTCCCTTCCTCAGGAAATCAGTTTAAGTTTTTTTTTCCTGTATTGACTCAAAGAGCCTGGTTGTCCTTAAATCCTTCTGAATATATTTGCCTTATAATTTGACGGCATTGAGTCAACACCCTTATAGGAACTGCAATGCAATAAAAAAGAGAAACTGTTCGATATAGTTTCCAGTTACCTTAGGATCAGATTTGGAGAAACTGGAACGTATACAATAAAACCTGTGCAAGACTTCCATTTTGCTTTGGAAGCAACCAGTGCTTTTTCAACATAAAATACTATCTGAAAGCTTTGCTCTGCTTCCAGTGGTTGTAAAATGATGAAAATGTGTGTGATTCTTGAAATGCTCATTTTGCTGTTTTTAATTTTCTGAACTGTACCTTTATGTAATTGAAAGCTTCATATATGAGTAATGAAGAATCAATGGTTTTACTCAGTTCATTTTTTATTATAGTGAATGTTTTTGTTCTACCATGTTCTGCAATAAAGTTCTTTATAACTTATTTACCTGTTTTGATTAAAAAATAAAAGATGTAGATTCAGATGTGCTTGGTCAAACCTATTTTGTAAAAGGCTTTAGATGACACCGAAACCTCTTAATATGCATCATGCTTGTAAGTAGAATGTGCAAAATTTAGTTGTCTCAAGTTTCTATATGTAGTTAGCAGTAAATTCGTTACAAATTGTGTGTATCCAGAAATAAATTTGTCCTTTATTTTATATAAGAATTAGTTGAATTTAACTGTAAGTTTTATTTGTGGTTTCATTTTAGTTTTGCAAATAATATTAACCTGATGTAATTTGTTATTTTTATTATGGCAAATGATTATAGGAAGGAAGAAACCTGCATTTGCATACACCTGTAAAGGAAAAGATTACATCTGATGTGTTTCCAATGAATAATTTCTAAGACAGGTAACTGAATGGGCTCCGATTAGTAACTTTTCCTTTTTTCAACTTTTTAGTTGACTTGGAACATATGCGCACGGTGAAAGTTGACAAGCACCAGCGGTTTTGTCAGGAAAACAATTTCAGTAGCCATTTCGTGTCGGCCAAGACGGGAGATTCTGTAAGTAAGAAAAATAAAACCCTTGAAGATGTCTTTTTTTTTTAATTTTTAAAGATGCAGAAGTTTTATTATGCTTCACATATCAAACCACTGAGAACAATGGCTGTTGCAAGTCCTTTTAGCCTGCCTGGTTACATGAAAAATAGATCTTTGAGTATATTCTATATGAATTACAGTGATTTCTCATCTGATTTGCAGTTTAATGTATAGATTTTGATATGATGATGATCTAGTTTATACATCAGCATGACAACAGCTATATCTGTTTGATGACAGCCTGTAGTTAAATGTATTCCTTCATTCTAGACCATCAGTATAGAACCTTTGAACAGTTTTTAATATGGGTCCTGAGCCATGGGAGACACTCCTTCTGCAAGTCCATTGAAATTTGAATGTTTGGTATTTTTAATGCTTTGCAGAGTATATTTTTGAACAACCTTTTGACTCTGAGCTAACTGGATTATTTGTTTTAGTTGTAAGTGGATGGAAGAAAAGGTTCTTTCTCAGTTGACGGTGTCAGTCAACTTTAATCACATTGTATTGTTTTGCTTGATTTCTGTCACATGCCTAATGACTTTGTCATTCCCATAAAACAGTCCTGTACCTCTCTCCTGTGTTACTTATGACAACATACTTCATTTTTGTTATTGAATAGTAAGAACACGTTCAGTTATATGAAAGTATAATTCTGTAACACAAATGGGATCTGTTAAGATCTATGATGAAACATCTGCAATGTACTGCCTAATTTTATAAGATAATAGTTTCTCTTTAAAGTCTAACAATTTTGCTGTTACAGATGCAGCGAGTCCTTATTCTCCTTATAGTTTGTGTTAAGTCTTTGGCATATTTTTTTGTTTAAATTAAGGCTTTTTAAGGTAGAAACAGAAGGAAAAATGTGTAATAGCTCACTCAATGAAGTATGCATCTGATAAAATGTATTCCTTTCTCAAGGAGACAATGTTTTTTTTTTTGAGATTTGGTAACAGGAAGAGAAAGCAGTTCTTTTTGTAAGGTTGATATAAGGTTGATATATAAGGTTGCAAATGATGAAGGAGTCTTTATTATGTCTTTTAGTTGATTCATAAATTACAGCAGCATCCCACTATATGTACTGATTGTTCTTTTTTTCACTTATTGTTTAAAGACAAAAGTAAATCTGAACATACCTAGAAAGCATTAACCAGAAATCTCTGTTTAGATATTTACTGACAAAAGAAGGTATGAGGTATAGTTTACAGTAGTTAATTTTTTTGTTTCAGTATAGAGTTGAATTAGTTCTGTCACTGCATGCTGACCTTTCAGACTCTTCATGTTTTTTGGTAGCTGTGCAGGAAAAACAGGGTGCTTACCCTAGACAGTGATTTAAGAAGAGACCATCAACTGCTGCTGTGGATATAGATATAGAAGAGTTTTAAATACTCAGTTAAGATAAATGATTTTTTTTGTTTATCTCAGATCTTTCCAACTGACTCGTTTGCAAAAGATAATTTTATATTTAATTTTTATAATATAGAAAAGCCCGAAAGTCTCCTCAGAGGAGAAACAAATTTCATGGAAGATTTAGTATAGCTGACTGTCTTACTGTCCATCAAATTGTATAAATAAAGCACTGAACTTGTGCCTGATGTTTTGCACGCAGAGCATCCTCATGGCAGGTCATCTAGCTCAGTACGCCAAGAGCCTGGCATGGGTTAAAGTAGGTCTCTAGAAAGAAGATCTTCTTCAGGATTTTCTTTCTTCTTGTGTGGATGCTAGTAGAATAGACCAGTACTAGACCAGTTTAGAGAAAGAGAAATTTTTTTGGAAGCTGCCATGGTTTGTTGGTTGTTCCACTAATTCGTTGCTGTTTTCCATCTTGGGTGTAAGAAGAGATAGTATAAATGGTCTATTTTTGAATTTTCACTGAAAATGACTAAAACCACATAGACAGGCATTACCTTTTGGGGTGGCAGCTACATGATGAAAAGTGTTGTTTGTTAGTAGTTTAGATTGTGAGCTCAGTCGAATAACCATGTAGATAAAATATAATACAGGGGTCAGCAGCAGTGCAGACTTAAGCTGCTCCTCTTTAACATCTGTTGGTGTTCTTTAATCTGATTTAAGGTGCAGCTGCCTAAACATTAAGATTGGTGGATGGGATTGAGATGAAGTAAAGGAGTTGTTTAAGATAGCATTGCCACCCAATGTTATCTGTCAAACCATGTCCAAAGTCTAACTCTGACGGGCTGCTGCATGCTGTACAACGTCTTGGTTGTTTTCTAGATACTTACATTCATTATAACATCCATAATGTTTTAAGACTCTTCAGAACAAATAGAGCATTGCATGGCTTTCATATTGACAATATTTTTTAAACACGTACAGTAGAGATTTTGGTGATGTTGATGCACAGTTCTGTTGTTTTCCATTTCAGAAACCTACCTCTCTATTGCAGAATACACTGGTAATATATTTTTGTGCTAAACATTAGTGAATACCCTTATTCATATTTTATAGCACTGAGAGTAGTATTTTAGAGGTGAGTTGTGTAAAAGCTTGTTTAAACTTAAGTCTCTGGAGGCAGAGTAGAAGTGTTGCTTAACAATCCAGCATACTGTTCATTCCTTGTACCATTGTTGAGGTATTTTCTCCTGATTTCTAAACAAAATTGAATGTACCAGATGAGGTTGTTTTCAGATCTCTTTTGCACAGATCATAATTTAGTATATCTCATTGTTTAACAGTTCAAGAACGATTTGATATATTTGAAAGAACCTCGAGGATGTCTGGTTTTAATCTTTTAAGCGCAATTTAATTTTTTTCCATAGGTCTTCCTGTGTTTTCAGAGAATTGCTGCTGACATACTTGGCATCAAATTAAACAAAGCGGAATTGGAACAATCACAGGTGATTTTTCCACAAATACATGTTTTTTTTTCCTTAGTATTGTATTTAGTGTTGAAAAAAAAAATCATTGGAAATAAGTAACTGTCCTTTAAAGCCAGCAAATATAGGGGGAAACTTCAGTTTGAAAGCTATTTGTTTAAAAATAGCGTGTAAAATTGATTTAGAAGTTAAAACCTCTCTATATGTATTCATATGCAGGTAGCATGGAAGATTTTTTTATATACATTAAATACTGTACATTGATGTCAGATATGGATTTTATGAGAGTTGTTCTTTTTTAATTCTTTACATATTTAAAAACCAATTTCATTTTAGAACACTACAGATTTAAGTGATAGAAGGCATAAGCTTCTGTGAGTAGAAATGTTCTAAATCAATCTCCGTTGTACAGGAAAAAATAGTATTTTCAGTCAGAGACTTGGGAATTAACCATGTCAAATCCTACGTTTGGTTAATCTCAGATTTTCGTCATCTTTTTGTGCCTGTATAATGCAGGACCTCAGTAGTGACTTTCTGCCTCGGGGAAGGAATATTGGCTTTGTAAGGTCACTATTTCCCATTTTATTCTGATTTGAAAATGAGAAATGAATCCTATTCTGGTTCAGTATACCCATTCTCAACAGCAGGCAGGGCTGTGGAATCATGTGTTTGGGTAGTTCTTGAGGCTCACTGGCATCTGCAATTATTTTTCTCACCATACCAGTCCCATATAATCTCCCCCAAAAGGAGCTGCATGGTTTCTGTCCTTGCATTTTGTGTTTTGTTCTTTATGAGTATTATCTCGGGGATTTTCTGTCATTTCCTCTGCAGTAAGAAAGGGTTGAGAGGGGAGAATGTTTCCCAGCAATAGGTGGGAAGGTCATCAAGAAGGTTATCCACCATTCTCTTATGTTGGTTAGCCGTGAGTTAGGGATGTGAATTTAGTGATTTCACAATGAACACATGGCAGAACCTTACTGCATGTCATGCTCTGTACTGTAGTAGAGCTTTGTTGCAAGTTCATCCTGTGTATTAATTGCTATATGCAGAATGGCTCTGTTGAGGGCATTGTTTTAAGACCTTATGAATTTATTTGGAAAAGTTTTTTTGCTATTTAAAAAGATTCCAACTGTAACTATAGTAATTAAAATGCGAGTACTTGCTTAACTGTATCTACCAGATTTGGAAGTCACTTAGTCTTTGTCAGTGAAAGTTAGATGACAGATGTGTTAATTGTTCAAATAAGCAAGTGACCAAGAGGTTTTCTAGTATAAATCCTTTTCCCCTACCCTTCCCTTTCCCTCCTTCTTCCTAGTTCCTGCTTCTAAAAATAATTTTCCTGCCAGTAAGACTGTGAGCATAGGTTTAAACCAAAAAGATTTTATACAAACCCAGTTTCAGAAACCTCAAAAACAAAGATTATACTACTGAGTACAATCTTACATGTACATATATACATAGTATAACCTCACCATACAATGATGTTTGAGATTACAATGTGCTTATTTTAAATTTACTTATTGAACTAAAAGGTAGCTGTTCTGGTGGTGTAATATCCTGGAACTGCTAGTTACTGCCAACATTAAACAAGTACCACAAGGTAAGTCAGCAAGTTTATTAAGAAAAAAATGAAAAGGGCAAAACATTTCTTACCTACAGCTTGGCCTCCTGCTTTTTGCAATATACAATAAATATGTAATTTCCAAAAGTGTTTTGCCACAGTGGTGTTTACAATCTGTGTTGAAGTGGTTAACTAGAAAACTGTATTGCAAACAGTAAAATGGTAAAATATGCTTACAGTGCATACCTAACGAGCAAAGCTAAGGGGTTCTGAAAAGCTGTAATTTATGGCTAAAAAATATTGAGTGTGTCTGTTCAGTGATCTCTTCCTACTAAGGCACCATCCACCTGTTGTTCTGAGCTCTATGATTATTTGTATATAAATAACTCAGCACATTAAGAGCACTTCAGTTTTACTTCGGTTGTTTAGCTAGCACTGGAACTTCAGTCTTAGACCTCTCTGTGCCTTGTGGTGTTGCGTTCGAATAAGTAAGCTTGTAGATAAGTATGCAAATATCTTAGGTTAGAAAGAGAATATGATAAATTGGATTATACAGAAAATTGTAGCTTTCTAGATAAGGTGTCTATTTTTAGGTTATTTTTAAAGTAAGAACCTCTATATAGCCCTGACTCAAGAGTGCATAACTTTCTACGTCAAATTGGTACTGGCTTTAAGTAGGCTTCCTCCTGCCTTAGTATTGTAATTACAGTTTTTAATTTTGTTGAGCAGATCAGTGGAACATGCAGGTGTGGATCAAAGTTGATATTATGTAAATGGCATTAGCGATAGCTTGTAAGTAGTTAATATGCATAAATTAAATACTCACTGTGGCCCATGCATTACTGTTAATGTGAATCCAAGCTATAGTGAAAAAAAAAGACCCCTGAAAAAACAACAACAAGAAAAAAGAAAAGAAGAAACTGAGAAACAAAGCCAGTAAATGGAGTTGGACAGAAAAGTAACTTCATTGTTGCCATTCAGGCACAGCAGAAGTCACTATGTGGTGCTACGCTGTGCGTATGGTTGAAGAGTACGAGCAACTGTCTGACTTTGCAAAGTTCTACTAATTGAACATAGTTTCAGTCTACTCTGAAGACTCACACAAAGAATCACTTCCTTTGAGCGGGCTGGTTTGAGTGGGCTGTAGGAATTACCCCAGTTTAAGTCAGTGAAAAACCAGTGGGAATTGGAGTGTTTGTTAGCTGTATCTTAAGGTTCATTATTGTATAGAACTGAATACTCTCGTCAGTTAAGATAGAAAAGGGGAATTCTCTACATAAAACTGGAGAAGGAAAACTTTAACCTCAGTGAGATGAATAGAATAACATGTCTTGAGAGAAATTTATTAGTCTGTGGTGGAAAAGCCTAATTCAAGTAATGTGTAGATGCTGTTTTCCAAGAGCATGGAGCTGGTCTTTTGGCTGCAAGGAGGTGGTGTTACATGATGTCGCCATCACTAGGTTTCTGGTTTACCACATGTTTTTATATGACAGGTTCATGTTCCTTAGTGTGGTGGTGATGTTGGATTTTGTTTTCTTTTTTTTCTCCTGATTTTGTTTTGTTTTTTCTTTCCATCTGTAAAATGGGCAGAGGACTTCTTTAAATTATGGAACAAGTATGTGAATGCATTCCTTAAAATTTGCAGGCATTATTATCTAGCTATTGTACCATAAAAGTAGACAGATAAATAGAAATAAAATATGTATGCCACATAAATGGTATGAAGAAACAAATGAAAACAATACAATAGTGTGACTCATCCTTAAATCAGTATGCAAGTCTTGACTTGGATTTAATCTTTAAACAAAGAGTAAAATACATTGTAGTTTTTACAAATGTACACTACTTAGATACTGAATTATATCTTTGAATTTCCCATATTTTGTGTAATGCAAGTTTTCCTCATTTTGAAAAATGAGAAAGTTACTGCCTGAATGTATTTGTCAGAGAACATTAGATGCCTTTGTTCAGGCTAGGTGGTAACAAAGGGGAAGATGAAATACTGAGTTTGTGTAAAATGCCAACAGTGATGTGCTCTGTGTGGCTTATGTTTTATTACGTGTTTCTTCAGTATTACTGATTGTCTAATATTGAGAATACTCCTTAAAAATTATTTCTAGTGCTTTTGATTATATGCTCGAAGATCATATTTCTTGTGTTTAAAATCAATTATAATTGCCACAGTCACTAGGAGGATCATAGAAGTGACTCACAGGTGGTTAGAAATAAGTAATAGGAATCTCAAACATGTTACTTGTGTGAATTTGTGGTGCCTGACTCTTGACTTTAGAGCTTTGATGACTGGCAGAACTGCAGAAGCTTTGTGAAAAGTGGACGGGGTTCTTGGTCCACTTCAAGTTAACAACACAACTTCATTAATGAACCTCAAGAACAAGCCTTAGAAATTGAGTTATTTAACCATGCATTTTTAGACAACAGCTACAGCAGTATAAGATACTAATGCAACCCAAGCTATCTGTTACTGCCCTTTTGCTGGAATTTATCACTCCCACAGCAGAATCAGAAAATGGAAGGTGATCATGTGCCTTGGCCACATCAGGGTGAAGTTGAGCAGTTTAGCTTAAACTGCTGCTGAAAGTTGTTTTTAAGTGAAGCTGCCAGACTTTGTGCTGAAGCGGATGAGGTGCAAGTACATGTTACATTCCACCAGCGCTCCTTTGCCGGCAGTGATCTCCAGCAGAGGAACAGGACAGACATTTGGGGGTGGTAAGTTTTTAAACTATCTCAGCTAGAGCTACTAAACCTTGTCTGTTAACATGCTGAGATAGATGACTGTTAATCAAACCTTTATTTGGACAAAACTGTGATGAAGCAAAGAACTAGATTACTCCTTATGCGTGACTAGAAATTAGAGCATGTTTTTGAAATGGAACAGTTCCAAGGTAAAAAAATTGCAGATTCTGACTTATTTTCGGTCCTCAAAATACTCCTCCTTTTAAATCACAAGGGTCTGATGAAATTTGAGGAAATAGCTCCTTTACTAATCAAATGTTTTTCTTTCTGTATTTTTGACTTTCAACTGTAGTGTAAAAACTGCATGGGGTACAGCTTTGTTCCTTGGCATTGGCAAGAGCTAGCATTTTTGTAAGTGATGTGTAGCTTTCTCTTTAACTAAGTGCCAGTTCAGCAAATGAGGTTGTGTGTGCCAGCTTTGTGCAACAAAATGTTTGGCAGATAAGTTGGATCTGGAATTCAGAGCACCTGCACAAAGAAAGGTTCTCATTATTGAGAGTGGTTTGAACCATGACAGTGATGTACCTGTCATAGAAATTGATGCAAAGAAGCCTAAGTTTTTAATTACCAGGAAGCTAATGGAAGACATGTTGCAGTGATATTTTTTTTCACTCCTATTTAGATGAAATTCCTTGAGAAAATCCAGGTCATTTATGATAGTCAGTTTCTTGCTACGTTGTGCCTAAGTATGGGTCACTAACCTGCCTGTGTTTACAGGGTGGGATTTAGACCAATGTTTTGAGGAACAATTAATTGCCTACAGATTGCAAGACCTTTTTTTTTTTTTTCCCTTTTTCTTTCCTGTCAGCTCTAGTCAAAAGACTGGTATGAAGAAACTAGGTCCTGTGAGGTCAGATAACACTGTTTAACACTAAACCTCCTACTACCGCATTACATGGGATTTGGTAACCTTTCCCTGATGATAACATCAGGCCAGGAGTTGAGTAAATCATGAGCGGTGTCCACTAGATAAGATAACATGAATGTGATCAATTAAACTCTAGACGAGTACATCACAGCAGCTAATAAATCCAGATCCGTTACCAGCCAATTCAACTGTTGCTGCTTGTTTGACATTCAGGTTTTATTTACAGAGGTAATCTTTAACATACATACTGTTTATATATTCATATAATCCAGTTAATAGTTTCCTTTAAAATAATAGTATTTATTCATTTATCCATACATTTTAACCTTCAAAATATGTTGTGTAAAAGCTGAAGCATTTCAGAAAAAAATATTAAACTGGTTTAGGGTATCTTTCATAACCGACCTACCTCCTCTGTTACTGTTTTGGTGAAATTGTTCTATGAATTATTCTCCCCTTTGCATGGACATTGTATTAGTAATAAGAAAACTTTCAATAGTTTTGTTTTACTTTAATGGGGTAAAATGAGTGCCTTTCATTTTTGCATTACGTAGAGAAAAGTCAAAGCTTGCAGCACTTGGATGTGAGGTTGTTTATTTATGTCACTTTTAAAATTATATATTTAGTTATAATGCAGTAGTTATGTAATGGAAAAGATGCATGTGTACGTGTAATGCACTTGTTACAGTTGCTGATAGTAAGCTGAATAATGTAGTATTTAAGTACCTTAAAGGAATAGGTCATTACCATATTTTCTTCCTCTGAATTGCCTTCCTTTTTATTCTGTCCCTTCTCTTGCTTTAATACACTTTCGTTGGCTGCATGTATAAATATTTCAGTTTGGTGCTTTGAAAGGGCATGTCCTTGAAGGAGCTCGAGAAGCAGCCCTGATGCTGATAATGATGCTTTCAGCTAGACATGTTGCTCCTGCATCAGCATAAGGCCTGAAAAGAAATGCTTTTGTTTTGCTTCTGCATAGTCTTCTTATGTCATTCATTCATTCATTCTTTTCAACTACTGATCAATCTCTCCATTTCTTTTTCCTTCTCTTTTCTTTTTTCATTCTTCTCCTTGCCCTCTATCCGTTATGCTGATACATGATTAACAGCATGTTGTCAGGGCAGAACTAGTGAAATATCCTGAAGAAGATAATCAACATCACACCACTTCCAACTGCCAGAGCAAAGTCTGCTCAATGCAGTAGTTCAGGTATTGATGGAAAACTTGGTTTGTTTTTTTTTTCTTTTCCAAGCTTCATTGCTTTTACATGAAGTAACAACTGTTACAGCAAGTTCTATTGGAAAAATGTTTTGTATTGTAGGTGCGTGTAATACTTATATTAATTTGGAATTCTGTGTACAATTGAATGTTGTTTCTAATGACTAGATAGCTCATAGAAATTAGATACTTCATGCTACTTTATTCAGTGCTGTATATTCAAAATGTTGCATAGCTGCCTCAGGTGGAAGTGGATACAAAACTGACATCTCATTTCCTTCTCCTCATATAGGAGAGACCAACAATCTGATAAAATGCTTTTAAATAGAACGGGTAATACCTGTTGGATCTGTATTTGGAAATAAATACTTATGATATGCAGAGGTTCTTTTTATATTAATTTAGGCTTTAGTCAGGCTGCCTATCAAAGCTTTTTTGGAATATGGTTGTATTTAAAATTTGCTTTGAATTCTGTTTCTATTTTCCTGTGCAATGCTTGGAGTAAAGACAGAAAGACAAATTTACGTACTATTTCAGATTACAGTTTAGGCAGTTATTTTTCAAGTATGCATACCATAGTCTTTGTAAGCAAAAATTGTTTTATTATTTCCACTCAAAACAATTTTCTTGGAAGCAAAACTGTATTAATTGCTTTTGCAAAAAAATCGTGATCCATTTTTAGTGTTGTGAAAACCTATAAGGCACTTCCTTCTGCTTAGGATAAACTGGTATTTAGAATGAGAATTAGCACCCGGTAAGACTTCCTGTAAGGCAGTGGAAAAAACCCTAAATGGTATCTCTTTTGCCTAGTATTTCATATATTTTTATAGCAAAATATCTGTTGAATGCTTTGCCAGCATGAAGATTACATTTCCTAATTGTTACTGTGTTTTCTTTTATGACAGAGGGTGGTGAAAGCAGATATTGTCAACTACAGTCAGGAGCCTGTGACAAGAACCATTAATCCTCCTAGAAGCTCAATGTGTGCAGTGCAATGACCGTGCTATTCTCTGTTTTGATACCTTTGGCAGTTGTCTTACCCTGACACAGGCTCTAGGATTACCGGGAACTTTAACAGTGACTGTCACAACAATGCAATTAGAGGCTTCACAAATGTGTTACACCATTGTGCATTGAGAAGCAGCAGGAAGGCAGTTCTTGTACTGGCTAAAATTCAAACATGAGACCACACACTTTGAAAAATTAAGATCTATATTCTTTTAAATTATATTTAAATAAAACAGTATAACTTTTTCCTATTTGACTGACACTGGAATAAAAATGGATGAGGAAGTCCTGCATTCAGAATACTTTTAAGGACATCACCATGGAAGGGTATTTTGCCAAAGCATTTTTAAAATTTTTTTCCTTATTTTCTCATGTGATCTGAACTAACACTCAGTAAAATGTAACTTGGAAAAGCTATTGTGGAATAATTTCAAGCACATAATGTATTTTATCTAGGGGTGATTTGGAAAGTATTCCATTAATGTATGTACATAGTGCAAAATGTATAGATTGTATCCACTAAGAAACAGTGCTTGAAATAAAGCTGTAATTATAAAAATAGTTTCTGAAGTCTTCATTTTTCTCAGTGGATACTCTGAAAAATGCTAGTGCTTTTGTGTATTTTTATTACCACATCAGCATCAGTTCTTGCAGTAGTAGATATGCTTATATGTCTTCGTGAATATGGATGAACCTCAGTCCACAGTTTGGGTTGTAAATGTTGAGTGATATATTCAGCATGCATTAGAAACTGTTGATAGATCAATTAGGATCAGTCATTTTTAATAACTAAATGAATGACTTTTGACCTGGTATTCTTTTCATTCTAGTTCAGAGTAAATGAGAAATAAAAAGCTGTCTGCTCTGTGACCGTCACATTTCTCCTCTGTTCCTTTGCTAGCAGTCTCTTTTAGATGTGCAGTTCTCTACCAGCACATCTGAATAGAAAGCTAAGGAGAAAGAAAAAATATAAGCCATCTTGATTCCAAACTAGAAATCTTTTCTAAACTAAAAATATTCTTCCTGATTTAATTCTAGAATGCATTTTCTTATAAAGTATAACAAAGCATTTCAAGATTTAGAGAATGAGGCTGAGTGAAGGAAGCTTATATAGCATGAGTGAAAATAATAAGTTTCCTCATGTAAGTGTTCCTATTAAGTTGTTCAAGCAAGTGCTTAATAGTTGGAACTACTAAAGTATAAGTTTAATAAAATAGTTGAACCATCATGTTAAAAGAAAGATTGCAGATGGCAAGAATGTGCTTTTTGTTATTATTTTGGCGTATGTCAGGTTCATTGGAAAGCTAAGTTAATTTTTAAACCATTCAAATGCACCTTGACACAGTTCTATAGCTACATGAGAATGACTTACTCCTTTAGTATTTTATCATTCAAGTGTGAGAAATTCTAAGAAAGAAGTTGAGATACTGAGAAATTATTCTACACTAAGGTAGGTGTGAATTTGCAGTAAAATATTCATTCTAGGGTTACAGTCTGTGTTCTTGGTCTCGTCCTGTGGAGTTCGTGTCCCACTGCATAGTTGTGCCTTATGGTTAAGCATGACTGAATGCTGAACTGTCTTCCACTACCACCAGATGAGAACTTCTGTTCAAACAGTTTCTCTGGAGCTTGTAATTTTACAAGGTTATGCCCTCCTGAGCATGTGGTGTAAGGTTTTTTGAACCCTCAGATTTCATGGTGTGTTTTTATCCTGAACTCTGCCCAATACGTTCAAATATTCATGAGAACTTCCCTTTCCCTGAGGAGCTGAGCATAACCTGGCTTAGCTGGATGGCTAGAGCCATCTTTCTCTCTTGCATGTGAGCCAACTTTATAGTCCTGCTTCCCAAGTAATATGTAGCATGGTCTTAAAACCTGAACAGTGCTTTTCTCTTAAACTTTCATTATCTTATGTTTCAGAAGAAAATGGTTTTTATAACTTGTAACGCAAAGCCCATTATTACCCAAAAATAATCAAAAACTTTTGCTTTTATACTTGGGCTAATCTTGCAGTGTGAAGGCTGTGATACATGTCCCAGTCCAAGGTATTCTACAAACAGATTTTGTGTCTCCATTTCATCATGATCTTTCATTCTCATGCCTGTTCCTGTAGCTGTCTGTGACCTGTACATCCTTTTGTGTTTTATTCCCGTTGATCTTTGCCCCATTTTCTGCGTTAAAGCCATACCTCCTCTGGAGATATTATTGTTTACATTTCCAAGCTGCTCTCATTCTTCCTCCCTAACATGCATGTATGTTATTTACGCTACCAGGAATCTCTTGTCTTCTGTGCCCCCAGCCCCTCCTTTTGCTGCCCCTCTTAACCTCCTAGGGTTTTCCATATTGTATACTGACTTCCACTATCCCTGCCTTTCCCACATTTAGATCCATTACCTGTCCATGTTTTAATCCTTACAAATGAGCTTTGCTCTTTTTGCTCAGCCCCAGGGACCCCACCTTCAGCCTTCAGATTCCAGCTGCAGCCTAAATCCTTAGCTGTGGTAGCTGCCTTTGAAGTGCTGCAGCAGCTGTGGCTGAAGATTCAGGGGTGCCTTTGCCATTGCTACAGCCCGAGTTCCACAAGGCAGAGCAGAAAGGTCAGAGATAATTCTGGAGGATTAAGCAACACGGAGAGAGGGAGTAGGTAGACACTGTTCTGCAGGGATGGCAAGGGCTCTCTGGGACCTGGAGGGATGGAAACAAATCTAGTCAGAGTGGTGTGTAGGGGGAGGCAGGCAAGCCACTAACCTGTGCCCGGTCTCCTTCCCACTGCTGATCCACACGATTCACATCTGGTGGAGTTAAAGCATGTGCTGTATTAATGCACTTTGAAGTTTTTTGCAAGGTAAGAACTGGTTGAAAGTAGTTCAACAAACAGTAATGAAGTTAAATAATGCAAGGCTTTCCAGAAGTGAGGCGACATATGCTTAATGTCCATTGACATGGGGAGCAGGCTAGGGCAGGGGAGAAACATGTTTTTTCCTGAAGCTGAGGCCAGATGAAGGGAAGAAACGTGTTCAGGCCCTGAGCTTACACAGATCCACACTGGTGAAGTGATCTGCCTGCTCAGAGCTGTTGTAACTAATCATTTCAGTAACAGCTCCACAGCTAAAAATTGTTTCTAAGTTCAGCTCCTTGCTAGGGCCAGTCTTGTGTGATGTGGTGGGTACCAATAGGCACATTGTGTCTGACTGTGTGTTAGATTAGCAGTGCTCTTAAAACATGTATTTGGAGCGTTACTAGACTCATGCAACTTCTTGTCTTTTGTGGTTCTAAACTTTGGTGGGGTCAAATGGAGTCTCTCTCACAAACAGTGGTGTGAAGGTGTTTTCCCTTATGACCAGATGCTGTGAGTACCAGAGCCTGCGATGAGTTCATGATCTCCTCTCTGAATACACGGTTCTTTAGACAGTTTGTAAAAGTTTTGAAAACAGATGAGGCTTTTTTAAACAGAATAACTTTTCAAAGGACACATACAAGGTCCCTAGAAAAATTATGTGGCATGCTCTTTTGATTAGGCATCTTTATCAAAGAAAACTGTTCTATAATGTACTGTTTGGGTTTCTCGGGAACTAAAGGGCTTTTGAATCAGGTGGCTTCTTTTAAATACAGAGGTAACTTGCTTATCAGAGTAGAGGCTGGCAAATGCACCTGATGATAAGCCCAAATTTTAGAATAATTTTATAAAAAATTATAGCCATATTTGAAATTTGCTATTCTTTTGCTATTTTGGTGATAATGGGAAATAAGTCAAAATCATATTTTTCCTTTTTACATTGATTTTATGTAAGGAATAATGCTGTTTCTTCACAAAGGAAGGTTTGTAATCTTTGTTTCATGGTGATCACAAGCTTTTCGTAAAAGTTGTAGTAGAGACTACTTTTTAGAAGGTGTCCCTATTCCATGTGTTCATCTGGAACCAAATATTTGGGAGTCACTAGGAAGAGCAAGTGGGGCTGATGCCTTGTCGCTATGTACCTGTGCCATACTGGAATCACTGCTCTGGGATGGCCTGACAGCTGTAACTGACTGAAAGCAAACCAAAATCCTCTATAACTTGATGTCTTCAACCCTTTCAAAGTAAAACTTGATATATCTAGCTAGCATTGTACTTTCCTGTGTGAATTTTGGCATTGACAGAAGACTAAATTACTGTTCCTTAATTAACAATCTTATAATAATGGGAAATTTTCTGCAGGAGAATTTTTCCTGTTTCTGATACTTGCATTCATTTCTGATGTAGCTTAAGGCTTTGTATGAGGGGCCTCATAGATACATTTAAAGTTGCATTGGCTTTTGTAGAAGTTATAAAGCTGACAGGGTTAACTGCTTTTCCTTCTGGAATCTGAGTATTATTTCCCAAGCAAAGAGGTTATTCCACAATGTTGTGTTCTTTTCTTTCTTAGTTCAAGTACTACTGATTAACATATTGTCTGATTTCTTTAGGCTATCTTCATTTAAAACAAACTCATAACCACTTAAAATGTCAAAATAGCTGAATGCTACTGAAAAGAAAAAGCCCAAATTTATCCATGTTTGCACAGGGGTAATGGCATACATATGAGATTAAAACTGCAGTCCAGATAATTATCCATAGGAAGCAAATATGTACTCTGATTTCAGATGCTATGAATAGAATGTGATTCGAATTTAATGTGCTACAGTTTTATTTGCAAAATACACAGGGCCTATATAAAACCTCTTTTTATAAAGTGCTCTCCAGAAGCCTTTGGGATCCCTGTTTAACTTGCAAATGCCGAAGTTTGATCTTCCCCAAATAGAAGATAGTGAAGCTCCTGAGTTCCATGAACTGATTTCTATTTTCAACTTCCCATAGAGAGCTGACTGTTCAGCCAATGCAAACTCTTTTTTTTTCCTTTTTTTTTCTACTCCACTTCATCTTCGTTCATTTTGGCACCATTTTGAACTGGAAAACTTCCAGTTAGCTAATTGGCCATTTGCCTTGTTTTATGTGGGGGTGATGTCAAGTGCTGAAATAACCAATTGACTGAAAGCAATCTTGTTTCAAAGGCTGGTCAGAACGAAACCTCAGAAGGTACCAATTTCAGGTTTGTTTTGTATTTAACCGCTACACAGCATTCCTTATCCTAGTGGATGAACCTCGGAGAAGAATATAGATTTGAGGTCAAGAGCTTGTGTTTGCTCAGATACCACATTTAGAGCACTGAATTCTGGAGGAAATAGGAATCCAGGTGTTTTTTTTTGAGTTCACTTTCAAGACACTCGCTGCCTCTACTTTCTAATGTCATCTTGGCAATCTGTGTTTTTAAAAAAATATTGATGTCCTCATTTATAAAAAAATGTGATTATAGCGCAGGAAAGTTCAGGAAAGTTTTGCTCTTAAGGATGAGTGGAAAACGCTGCTTATGTTGCATGAGATATCACTGGCATAAGTGAAGGTGTTTAATACACAATAATAATCAACTTTACTTGCTATGATCTGCTAAATATTCTGCTTTCTACTTTTCTAATTTAAAATACACTTTAGAATTATAGTGATTATAAATACAAAATAAAATACTAAACTGTTTTTAACTAATTTGTGCCTCATAAAACTGGTCCTGCAAACTGCTGCAGGCAAACATTTTTTCTTTGCTAGCTGAACTCCCTTTCTGTCCTATCCTGGGCTGATCCATACCAGGTAGCTTGCAGGATCATGACCTACTAATCCTTTTTGATTTCTGGTGAGCTTTTAAAAACAAAGTAGACCAAGAAACATCAAAGGAGGATTTAAAAGACACACACTGTGCTCTGAGAAGTAAATGTTGCTTTGGAAAGCATTCTCTCCTTTACAAAGAAGTGAATGCTGCGGTTCAATACTATTCACCAAAAGTACTTAAGCATATGCTCAAAATTAAGCCTATATTTAAGTTCCCTTGAAGTCTGTGTGATTTAAGTACACACTTGAAGCTAAATACATTCTGGCATACTTTGCTGACACAGAAATTCTGGCTCGATTGAAATAAATGCCTTTGAGGCTAAAGTTCTTTGAGGAATTTCAGTGTTGTTTCTTAAATTTTCTACCCATTGTGAAGGGTACAGACTGAAGCCACTCCCAAGTTAAAAAGAAAAAAGGGAAAAAAGGGTATTTCTCGTCACTTGCTTTTCTGATACTTCTGTTTAGCATGAATGATACAGAAGTTACAAAAATCCCCAAACAACCAGCAAACCAAAAGTTGAAATTGGGTTCAGTTGTGTGATCAGAGCATTTACTTGACATTGGGCAAGTTTCTGGGTTTGGAACAAATGCTTCTCAAATCCATAATGGAACACAAACAGAGAAAGGAATCTGGACACGTGTGGCAACTCTCATTGCAACCTGAATACTGACCGGTGGTGCAGGAAAACGTATCGAGCTCCTCTTTCTAGTGTCTGAATTGCAGATACGACATGGTGGATAAACAAGAACCAGTACTTCTTGCTCAGATTTGGGGAGGTATTTGATCCCATCTTGGAAAAAATGAAGTGTGATTTCTGGATATATTCCAGTGTATGTCAAAGAATGGTGAGGCAATGTTTAACTGCATAATGGAAACTGGAGAGAAATTTTGACATCCCACTCATCAATCCAATGGCTTTTTATCTCCCCACTGTCTTGGAAAGAGAGCAAAGTGTAAACCAACATTTGGCACAAATGGGCTGTCTGTGCCATTTAACAGCAATTTGCATGTAATTGGTAACAATTATACAGACAACTCATTTATAACAGTGAGTGAGCTCACAACCTAGCATAAACTACAAGAAATCTAATCATATCCCTCAGGAATCACACACTGATGTAAGAAAAGAAATGGAAGTCTTCCAGTTTAACCTCTTTCCTGGTTTTATCACCCAGAAATTCTAACAGGTTACACATTCTCAAACTAAAAGCACAATTTGTGTTTGTGCCAGTTGAGCTTGCATATAATCGCGAGTCTGAGAGTGCTCCCTATCTCTTTTTCATTATGCTTCTGCTAATCTTTCTGACTAAATGGCCAGACATTGAAATTCAGAGTCCAACTCTTGCCTCCTGCAGTCATCAGGTGAGTTGACTAGGTGACTTTCCAGCCTCCTCTGTCCAGGGTACCCGATGGCCAGCCAGGTCCCAGGTAGCAGAGATCGTGGCCAGTGGTGATGCTGAGCATGCTTGGAGAAGGTGTGGCCAGATCTTGCAACCACACGAGTGTAAGTTAATTGACTGAGATACAATTATTTTGATTTGTACACATCGCCAGCAGTTGAATTTCTTCCACTGACTTTTGTATAAAACACAAATTTACTTTGTTATTATTATTCTTTTTAGGCAAGTGTAAATTTATTGTACTTTAGTTGTGACAACTGGTTGGATGTTTTTGCATCCTCCTGGATGTGGGCATAGTCTTTTCCGCTTTGGTTTAGAAGCTTGTTTCAGTGCAGACTCACTAACCATACTGTTTCAGCTTGGATGCTATCCAGGTTGTGGAATTCTAGATATAGCAGGTGAATGTTCCCATTCCATATGCAGAGCAAATCCATCTTCTTGCAGCTGTTATATCGGTACTTACATGACATCTCTGGTGTTATATTATGCCCAGTGCTGTTGCTGTTGTTGCTCTCTGTGTATGTACTACAGAAAGATGTATTTGAGTTCATGTAATTTAGCCTTGTTAATAGAGTTTCATTAAAATAAATATAGGGGAAACCCTCAGCGTGACTGATACCAGGGAGTGGGAAATCCATGCCCTCCAGAGACAAAACAGACTCAGAGAAAATGCAGCAATTTCAAGATAAAGGTGAATTTGTGCACATATATTCATCTCCATTGTAGCATAAATCATGCATATGAAGGCTGTGGTCAGGGTTCACTCAGGGTCTTCTGTATCATGTAAGTCCTGTGCTGATCTGTGGAGTGGCCATGTGGAAAGGTAGAGAAATGCTAAGATCCTGCTAAGATCAGCGTAAGATGCTAAGATCAACATAAGAACTGGGCTGTTTACTTTGTGTTTTGTATATGATGAAGTCCTATAACCCCATTTGTACCCAGAAACTTCAAAGTGACTGCTCGTAAACTACTACTACCCTCTGTGCACATGAACCTCCATTATTCAGGAGATATTTCTCTCTCAGGGCACATTTTGAGGCTTTTGTGAATAAAAGTTCAAGTTTTCTGAATTCTCTCTGTTTTCCAGTTTCCTAGGCTGAAATAGCAAGGATGAGGCCAAGCCTCACCCCAAAAGAGTGTTGATTCCCAGTATCTGTTGTTCATCTGAGGAGGAAATGGTTTGCTTTGAGATATTTGTCTGAACTAGTAAATACAACAACTTTCAGTGTATTCTGACAACTAACTTGACACCAGTGCAAGAGGCACAAACCTGCTAAGTCATGGCACAGATGTTTGCAACCATGGATTTGCCTATTCTGGCAAAATGTTTATGCTGCTAATAGAAATATGGTAGATTATGGCAACTGTAGGGGGCCGTGAAGATCACCAAAAATCCTCTTTATCATTCAGCATATGAAAAATAACTTTCCATCAGGTTGCAGAGGGCTACATGCAACTTAAATTCTTAGAAGCATCATTTGTTTCTGAGTATGAAGTCAGTCAAAGCTGTGTGCTGTACCTGGTTTGAATCATCAGCAGGGAGCTTCACTGGAAAGAAAGGAGGAGGGTAAAGGTGCTTGCCAGAGATCAGTTTACGTTTGGAAACTGCATTTTGCAGCTTACCTATGTATTTCTTTGGAATTCTACAGAGCTGGAGATCTGTTACCATGGCAGGTTTGTCAGGCATTAAAGATTTCATGCAGAGGAATGCGAAGATGGCTGGAGAGTAGGTGTGCAAACCAGCTCTTGTCCTTTCACCAAAGCAGTTGGATGTTCCCAGCAGTATCAGCCTACAGTATTTCAAATCCACCCTCCACTCCACTATCACTAAAGCAGTACAATGGCTTTTATGGCCATATTATAATCTGGAGTGGGAAAATGATCCAGTTTATAAAATGTGGAAGAGGAGCATAAGAGAATCAGTTTTTATTAGAACACAGGATCGATGTGGCCTGGCACATGTGCTCTAGGCACAGCTGATGTGGCAGTAAGCTCGGGCACAAATGCACCACTAGTGAGTGTTCAGGTGAAGACACATGGAATCACAGGTCTGGGAAAACGTATAGTTCTTTATGACCTCTATTCCTCAGGCCATGCAAAAGATCTAAAGAAAAGTGATCTTTTTCTCATCCTTCTCACCACTGTCTGGCCTCCTCTTGACATCAGTTCCACCTGCAGAAAGTCAGTCTGAAAACTCGTCCTTTCCTGTGCTTCCAGATATTCAATTCACATTGTTTTCCTCACATGTTGCTATAAATGGCAGAAACGCAGCAGATAATAATTTTTTTCAAGAATTTCCTTTTTTTTGCCCAGCCATCTGCCTTATCAAAGAGCATCTGGCACCAAAAGACATCCATCCATTCCCCCCGCCCCCAGATACAGAAACAAATGATTGTCTTGCCCTAAAAAGCTGCTCTTGTAAGTAGGAGTCAGCCAAATGTGGGTGCCAGAAGGTGAGGGTAAAGTGAGATGCAGGTGCACCTTTAAAGGTGGAAATGAGAAGCTGCCTAGGTTGGATTTTGAGAAAGGCAACAGCCCACTCTTCTGCAAGATCTGTGATGTTTGGTGACACCAGTTTTGCTCACTGAAATTACTCATCTGACTGGTAAAGGCTGAGCAGCCTTTCTGTTTCTGCCTCTCAAGGTGGATGCCAAATGAGGCATCTAGGATTCCTAGGAGACCAAAGGAAGTCTGCCCTCAAATTCCTACTGTTCACGATGGTACTTTCATATGTAGTGTAGATGACAATATCCACAATATGTATTTAGATACTCGATGTGAAGAAGCTGCATGATGATGTTGCAACACCTTCCAAGTAGGAGGCAAGAGCTGGGAACACAACTTGCGTGTTTGATGACATCTCCTGAGCCATCACTGCTAGGATCAGAGAACGTGTTAACTATCTAGAACTTGTGTTACTGACTGAAAAATTTCCACTACAGTGCTAAATGGTGACATCTAAACAGGTAGCCACTTGGAAAGCAATGCTGGTTAAATGCTGTTGACCAGACATGGATGGAGCCCTGAGATTGTGGTCAGGAGACCTGGAATTCTCTCTCTGGTTCTGCTACACACGTACAGTGACAACTTGGGAAATCTGTACCTGTTGAGTAATGAGATTACAAGGTTTCTTTTCCTTCAGATCATAGAATCATAACATAACTAGGTTGGAAAAGAACTTTAACATCATCAAGTCCAACTGTTACCCAGGACTGCCAAGTCCACCCCTAAACCATGTTCACTGAGGGCCTCATCTACATGTTTTTTGAACACTTCCAGGGATGGTGATTCTACCACCTCCCTGGGAAGCCTGTTCCAATGCTTCTCTCAATACCTCACAACCCAAGGAGCTGGCTGTCACCATATTGAGGAGGGTTCACATCCCTCACCTGAAGAATGCCTGGTTTAGAAAGTGTTAAAACTATGAGCCATGCAAGTAATTATGGCAAAAAAGCAGCGGCTTCTTGGTTCAAGATTGATTCTACACTAAGCTGGTGTGGCCTTCAAAACATTTGCTAAATTTTAATAAGTAATAAATGCGTAAAGGACTAAGGGCTTATCCATGCAGCTACACAGAGTCATTGACCTTTCAATTTGTAATTTATGAGAGAGTCTTATATCTGAGGATACTTCAAAATATTTTATATCTTACTTTTTATCCAGACCAGCTGAATAAATGTTCTGAAAAGTCGCTGGGATTTGATAAAGCTGAAGTAAACCCAAGCCCTTGGTTTGTTGGTTGTTGTTTCGTTGTTGTTTGTGGGGTTTGGTGTTTTGTTTTGGTTTTTTTTTTAATAAGAAAAAGGTAAATCCACTAGGAAAATTTCAAGGCCAGATCAACCTAGTGTTTTTTTTGTGTTCCCCCCCCCCCCCCCCCAATGTGCTGTTATTTTATTTATTTATTTTAAACTTGAAATGTTTTACTTGCTCTTAAAGTTGCAATTAGAAAAAAATTATCTGTCTTGTTCTCTAACGTTAGGAGGTGAGGAGGGTTCCTGTGAAGACTGAGTGCTCGTGGTTGTTGTGAGGTCTTTAGAAGGTGACATTGCAGGGGCAATTCTTGTATGAATTACTTGATAAAAGGTTAATTTTGCCTCACAACTCTAACAGAGGTTTGCTGCCAGAGCTGACACTGCAGTCGAAGGTCAGTACCTCTGTGCTGGTGGTGTTTGGTCTACAGAAAGGAAACTGCTTTGCTGTTGAGCATGTGAGTGCTTACGAGAAGCTCAGCTGCACTGTTGTCATGAGAAGAGGGGCTTTGAAGGGACAACAGTGACTGGAGGAGTGCAGACAGGCCTCCAGCCTCAAGCACTGGATCAAAGACCCTGAGTGTCTGTGCTCAGACTGAACTCTCAGGTACAGAGACAGTGCTGGGACTTTCCTCAGACTCCAAGGTTTAAAGTAGCTGCTGGGGACTCAGTGTTTGAGAAACATCTGTTCAGAGGCCAACAGTAAAGTTTTAAATCAGCACAGTATTCCCCACCCCGCTTTATGGTTTCCCCTCAGGAGCTGGTATAATTTGTGCTCAGAGATACTGCGGAAGAGATGTATTTGATCTAAGCCATGCACCCACAGCTGGGTTGTCCAGATTGTGTCCTGTGATGTTGGATTGAGAAGAGCCTGCAGACAGGGATGCAGAGAAACACAGCCTTTGGAAAGGGCATCTCGTTTTGTGTCTGTGAGTGACCAGCTCATCAACAGGATGTTCCTTGACATGCAGGAGTGTGCTGATTTGACTAACAAAATGTGTTAATGGGAGAAAATTTCCAAGGATATTTTGTCCAGTGTCCATAGACACAAGAAGTCTTAACATTTTATTTAAGCATAACCCCCCAAAAAACCCAGTCTTGAAGTATAATTTCATATAACTGTTACGAAAAAAAAATAAATCAAATTTGCAAAGATATTAAGAGATAATTCAGTGTATGTAATACAGTTTGCTTTTTGGGTTAGAAAATATAAACATTTTTCACTACAACTGCTACAACTGTTAACATTGCCTGCTTCCATACGGTTGCCTTTCTTGCCTTGGCATGTTGTTTTGGTGGGAACTGGCCCTTAAAGTGATGCAAAATGAAGTACCCCTAACCTAGAAAGTGCCCTTCGCAAGTGAGTGCTTCACTCTGTTCCAGGGCTTGTTTTTAACCCCATGTGCTTTTTTTGTCCCTCAGTTCAAATTCCTTTTCCATAGAAGCTGGCGTCCTCTTTTACGGAAATTACTGGCAGAGGTGCTGCAACTTCTTCTGCAGAGATTTACTGTGTTACATTATCCCTTCCACTTCCCTGCCTTCAGTTTGTGAAAACTCTGCTAAACTTTGGCTGTTTGGGCTGGTGTTTCTTCTCTTGAGCGGGTCTACAGGAGTTCAAGGAAGTCAGGATTAAACCCCACCTTTTGAACTTTTTTACTGGCGCTATGACTTGGATGTAAACCTTGTTCTGTAGGTGTGGCAGAGACCAAGATTGCGTGAGGAATTGGGTGACTGGAGAGTGAAACTCTGGAAGGCAACAGCCTGCCAGAGGGATTGGGACCAAGTGGAGTGGCAGAGGATGGAGGCGGGGGTGTTGTGAAAGTGCATGTGTGATTGAAGCACTCTGTTACTATGGGGACGTGTGACACCACATTCACCACTGGGGAAATGAATCCTGCCCTCACAGCAAGGCTTGCATGCAGTAAATAACAGAATGTGCTGCACCTTTCTGGGTGAGGGAGGGTGGAAATCTGCAGTATCTGGAGGAGAGTTTCTTTAGGTAAAAGAGTAAGCGGTCATGTAATGGGAGATGGTGTCAAAATGCATGTGCACAAGCAGGCAGTGCTAGGGTGGGACAGGCAACTTGAACTCTGCTAGCTTCTCAGTGTTTGGCTTTGGAGCCTTAATGTTCTTCCATCTGTGGGTTGTTTTTAATAGAATACAATATACATTGAACATAATATACATGTATAAATAAATATACTATGGTGGAGCCAAGGCTGCCGTGTTTAGTGGACTTTAAAGCCAATTACCTTACATTTTAATTGGGTTTTCAGTTAGATTGAATGAGCAACATTGAAAAAAGGGACCTTTGCAGATGATTAAAATATGTTCCTGAAGATTATTCCAAATTACCACAAATGGATTCTGTTGGGAATGCGTTCATTTTCCTAACGTTCAATCAGTAATCTGTGTAAAATTATTTTAGACTGTGGGGTTTTTTCTTATACTGGTTGCTGCAAGTTATTCATGCCATAACACCATCCATTGGTTTTGCACATTATTCTTTTTGTTTTCTTATGGAAAGCTTAACACTGAAAAATGTGCTTTCTTGTTCTCTGTTTCCAAGTTGTTTAAGGATGTGTAATGGTTATTTCTATGCTGTGAAATAAGAGCTATTTTTTTCCTGTAAATGCAAAGCTTGACTGCCTGTATCCATGGTTTGTATGAGACAGCTTTCAATCCTTGCACAGTCCCACTGGCTTGGCTCTGTGTGAGTAGTAAGTTCTGAACGTAAGTGCTAGCAGGATCCAAGGCCTAAGTAAACAAGCAGGGTGCAAAGACCAGTGCAATGAATCAGCAGAAGAAATAATCAACAAGGGAATAGTATTTGCAAATAAATGTTGATGTATGTGTCTAGCACTATTAAATAGAAGATCTGGAAAAATTAACTGCTGTGATTATCTGACAAGTGAGCAAAATTGCCAATAGTCACTACCAGCTAGGCTCGGAATTGGTTAGTCATAGCAGACTGAGGGGTAAAAAAATTAAGTACTAATATGAAATGCCAAAAATAACTGCAGATAAAACAGAATGTTAATTTTTTTTTGCTTTCTCTGGCCTCATTGCCCCTCCCCATCTGGTATTAATTTTGATTTGATTTGATTTTAAATAATCTTTAAGACATCAAGGGCATTAGGGCTTTGTAGCTTTAGAGCACTAGGTCTGCTTTTCACACTGAAGTGAAAAGTGTGTACCTTTGAAGTACTGTCATGGTTCAGAAAGGAATAACCCTACCCCCTCTTTTAGAGTAGAGTGAACCTTAGATGTTTTTAAACATTGGCTCAATATGTTAAGTCTGAAAATGTTCTAGAGCAGTTTTGTTTCCTCTTGAGCTTTGTATCAGCCTTGAGGAGGATGCTGCTGACTCAGAGACACATGGAAAGATGTATTTAACAAGTGAGAGATTTAAATTACTTACTCCCACCCAATTCTACACCGCATAGTCTGGATTGCACTCCTTGTTGCCGGCTCCTCAATTGTTGTCAAAGCTCCTACTACTTCTCAGAGTGCAGACTGATGAAGGTCACAGACAAGAGACTGCTTTTGTGCCAGACGAACTTTCTTCATATGATAGCAGGGGAGAGGTACAAGTTTTATTCTTTCCTTTTCCTGAAGGCTCTTAAGCTGGTCTATAGGAAGATGCCATTACTCAGCTATCAGCAACATCTGTGTACCAGGTAGCAGCTCTGGCCACCTCTGTAAGACTTGCAGGAACTCAGCTAGTCTTCCTTTGTGAGACCAGAAGATTGTCAGGCATCTCGTACCTCTTGGGGAGGATGACAGGAAGTTCCTGTAGGGGCTGCAGCTCTGAATTGCTTCACCAAGTGGGCATACAGCACTGCTGAGAGTAAGGCAGTGGTAAAACAGCGACCTGCTGCAGAACATCGCGCTTCAGCTGCTGTGTATTTTGATTACGGGGGGTGTATGTGTGTGAAGCAGTAAGTTTACTTTTCCTTATGAGGGCAGCTTGGGAGGTCCAAGCTGGTCTAAACTGAGAGGCTTTCAGCCTATACACCCAGAGCTGTTCTTAGGTAGCCCGTTAAGTGTGCTGAGCCCTTCTATCATGGTATCAATGCTCAAGACACTTGTGGAGCAATACAGACTCGCTGGCTGGGGCTGCCGGGTGCTGCCTCCATGGGCAGGCAGTAGTGCAATGCCATCTGTAACAGGGAGGGTCAGCAGTGACATAGTCCTCTCTCCTGTACAGCACAAATCATCTACTGGAGCCTTTCCTAGAATAATACCACTTCCCTGGGGAAGATGTGTTTTCATATCACAATTTTTTTGCATTTTTTTTCAATGTTAATGGAAAATATGACATATCATAGAATCATATAAGAGAAGTGTTTCTGCTTTGGTAGTGTGCTGTGATATTAAATGGTAACTGTGGTGTCTGCCTGTTGGGGAATTTCACGATTTGCTCATCAGCGTTAATGTGCATTAATTTGCAGGGCTGTGAAATTCTTTACATAAATAAAAGGAAATATTTAACAAGAGTAATATATATTTTAAACCTATCCTTTCTTTTTCATAATTGGGAATGCTACATCATTAACATTCTCTATGTAGTAGATAGTTTTATGGGGAAGGGAGCTATTGTAAGTGCAAGATTTACAATTCCTTTGTCTAACTTTGTGAAACAATATTAATTTCTCAAGCTACTGCCTGAAAGAAAACATGTCACTGTTGATTTATGGCCTTTGGTCAAATACTCACATGGAGTTTGATCCGTCTGATCAAACTGTACAAATTTTTAGACTGAGAAATTGAAGCGTGTAAATTACATCTTGTTGAGGTTTCTCCTTGTCTCGTTACGTGTCTGTCAAATAGATAATTACACTGATTAAATTTGTCAAAGAAAAGGAATTCTAACCAGATGTATGAGTAGATGCTTTGTGCTGTTATAGCAACTAAAACCTTCAGTTAAGGCAACAACTTAAGGAAGCATTGAATTTATTAGATTTAATAGAAAGAGGGGTGTTTTCGTAAAACCACTTATGAGATTTTACAGCAATGAAAATATTGAAGGTATTTGTTACATTTCATTACAATAATTTCATTTTTTTTCTCTGTTTCTCTCAGCACAGATAGAAATACTGTGCTTTGAACAAAAATTGTTCACGTGTTTTTGGTAATCACATGTCAGATGAGCAATGTCAGACTTGTGGTACTGTATTGTTATACAGTGGTGAGTTTATGGATTGAATTGCTGTATTTATTTAGGAAGCAATAAAGTCCTTAACTAGTAACAGAATATGAAACTATAAGAATCTCTTAGGCTTTCATACCCTATGGAAAGCAGATGGGCCTCAGAGTCTTTGCATGAAGAGTGATCTGAACTTCTCAGCAAATGTTTAATATGTCCTGTATTTTCTACCATGACATAATTTGATTATCAGACAAATATTAGAGTATATTGGTTATGAGTGAGGACAGAGTAAATGCTCTTCAGTAGAATTCACAAGGACTAAAAACTTATGTGTATAATTTTACTATTTACAGACTCATATTGGGGAAAAGATAATTGGGGAAAAGCATGGGAGTATAGCTGGTGTGTGGAGACCAAGAAACTTACATGTGTGGGCTTTTGGAGTCAAATCCTTTGTGAGCTAGCCCTGTGAGAATTTTGCTTTTGTCTTCAGTGACAGAAAATTCCCTAGATCTGCTATCACACCATAAGTAGTATGATTGATAGGTGTTAAGATTGCTTTTGTTGAACTTTGTTTCTTTGTGCTAATCAGAAGTACATCTTTACATTTGCTTACTGTGGTCAAGAACACCTTGCCAAAAGGAGTTTTATTTTATATAAAAATATAATAATAAAAAGAGCAAAAAGAGATTTGGTTGAATAGTGAGAAGGTGAGAGAATAAAATGTGCAATGATAATTGTTCTGACTTGATGCATGAATATGAATAACTGCAGTGAGACTGCTTATGGTAGTGAAGTGTTTGCCTGCATGTTGTGGCTGTGTTCTTTTATTCTGTTGCCATGCTTTTACAGCTATATGAGACACAGGAAATGTAAACCTATCCACTGTATATTCTCAATCATCTTCTGAAGCTGGCTGTTTTGGCTTCCGCTATCTTCCCCTGCCCCTGAACAAACTTGTATTGAAAAAATGCCATTAAGATTTTTAGCTGTAAAATTCTAGATTCACCATGAACACGGTTTGGCTCATTTAAAACCTGTGTGTTTCTGTTGTATATCTCCAGAAAGTGAGAACAAAACTGTAGTCTTGAGCAGAGATGAGAAGCTCAGCAGAACCTAGCAATTTCTAAGGATCTAGAAGTAATTAATCTCCAAATTTTAGTGGTAATTCACATGGAAATTTGTATATGAGCAGATATAAACACCTGTGGAACTGTTCCTGACTGGATTTCAGAGAAACAACTGGAACAGCATGTGCAAACACAGTAGGTTGTTAGGTATCTTCAGCTGACTACGTGCACAGCATAATAGTTCAACAAAATGGCTTAGAAATAGATTATTCAGTTTATTATTGTGATTTAAAATAGCCTACTTATGTTTCTGACTGCGTACAGTTTTAGATACTTTAGATGAGTTTTAGATAATTTAAATAATTGATCCAAACACTGTAACTCCTGAATCGTTCTAGAAGAATACATGATCCTGCTGTTTGGATGCTCAGAAAACGGAGGAAAATATTTATTGCTTTTACTGTAATTCAGCACTGGGAATGGAATACTGTGTTTAGTCTTACAACTGGTTTTCATCAAAATGACTTTAAATCCTGTAGCTGTATCCTTTTAAGGGAAGTGCTCTTCCAGGGGCTAGTTTTGCCAGAGTTTATTTCAGCACTGGGGTAACTCCACCTTTAATAGTCTAATGATTCGCTGTAATCTATCTTCATCTTTTGAGCAAAATTAATCCTTATTGTAAGTCCATATCAAGGATATGTATCACCCAGTGTTTATCTTATGTTTGTGTGTGCAGGATAATAGTAGCTCCTAGCTGTTATTTTATTATATAGAATTCAGGGGATTGCAGTCCACTTGCTTGTAATTCATAGCATGGTGAAATTTAGTTTTGCTGAATTGCTCAAGACTATTTCTGAATAGAAGAACAGAAGAACTGGAGTCAATTGGGTTTTTACAGTAAAATTGAGAAACACTCAGCTTCTAATAGTAGAGTAACTATAACTAGGTTATTTTGATGTGCCTAACAGTACATTTAAGACAAATTACTTATTTTTAGTCCTGTCTATCATAAGGAATTTTACATGACAGCTGGCTGATGAGGCATAGATTGGCATTCTTCAGTGTAACTGAGATGACCCTTTCTTGCTTCCAGTCTTTGCAGTCCCTCTGCTAATCTGACAGCTCACACAGTTGACTGGTGTCTCTGGCTTTTAAAAGAGTTCAGGTGATCTAAGCCCAACAGCTGTGTGTTTTCTCCCATGAACATCTGGCACTCATCGTGGTATGTATTGTTGTATGTTTTGTTTTACATGTGCCAATAATGCCTTAAAGCTACTCCAAGGCCAAAGTTTATTTTGGCTGAGTAGTCAACTGTTTGGAATACACAATAATATAAAACTGCTCATTTCCCTCCAAACTTCTACAGCTGTTTTGATAAGCTATAAAGTGAAGAGGGAAAACTAGACATGACTGTAACTGTAAGACGGATTCTCTGGTGCATCTGCAGTGGGCTCACAGCTTGGGTGGTTGCAGGTCAGATATAGAAAGGAAAAGGGATCGTTTCACACTGGTATCCATCATTAGTAGTAACTTAGGACAAATATTAATATTAGTGAAATCAAAGCTCCTTGATTTTTAAACGGGCTAGTTACATGTAATAAACTACTTAAAACATGATGAATAGCTTTAAAATTGTAGCCTCTTCAGCAATTAAATGTCCATTAAATAAATTTCTGTATCTTTTTAATCACCAGAACGAATCATTCAAAATTCAATATATTAAGATGAAACCACTGATGGCAGTAAGGGTAAACCTGCTACTGGTGAAAATGTGGAAGGTTTTCCTGAGCAATGTGTGTCAGAAAGATGATTCTGAGGTATTCTTTTATTATAATGATTTCTAAATAATTTGTGACTGTAATAGCTTCTCTACTAGGGGAAAAAAAGATAAATTTTTAAAACAAATCTTTAAAAGTAAGAATCTCCATCAAGATCATAAATTTATGCAACTTTAATCAATGAGGTAAATCTTCAGTCTAAATATGAAAGAAAAAAGGTTACAAAAAGTAACAGAAAGTCACAAAAAGTCTGTTAGTGGGTCACGAAGGAGAAACTATCCTGGTCTGTATTGCAGAAATTCATATTTAATGTCTGGGTACAAACTTTACTCAGTGGTCTGCAATGGAAACTTCAGGTGGTACGTTCCCTTGTTCACTCTCACATATTCATCACAAATTACAGATCTGCTCAATTCTGTGTGAGACAAGAAATGGAAAGAGTCCCTTGCTCGTTGAGTTTAGTGCTTAAAGGTGGAAAGAGAATATGCTCGGGGAAACCCACTGGAAGGATTAATTTTCAAGTTATATTTTTAGACAGAAGAAGATGGAATTAATTCAGAACTGAAGGTGGCATCATATTTATCATGAACTCCAGTTTCATTTCTCTTTTACGAAATGTGCAAGCTGTCTGTTGGACTGGCCATTTCAGAATTACAGCTCCTACAGGACCTGCCATCTTTGGGTATACTCTAAGACAAAAAAGGCAAGTTAGCATAGTACAGCAACTTGCTAGCAATTTTATGTCACAAGGAGAAATTAGTTTAGGACAGAAGTATTTTAAAGGGTATTCTTCCCTGTCCAGTTGGACATTCCATTAGCTTTATGGCACTGTGGAAAAAAGCCACAGTCAGAAATGGGGCAGCTTAAAAGATACTGCTGTCTGGGCAAAGGAATGAGATGACTGTTAAGTGGTGCCTTGAAGGTAAAGACAAGCTGTTTTTTGTTGGAAATGCTTAACATGAAGGTGTTAGGAGAAAACAGTAGTGGGTGTTTGTGTTCAATCGATTGCAAGGGAGAGGCATGGGAAAGTTGGGTGTGTTTTAAGTGTTTCTACGTTGTACTTACACTTTCAAAGCTGTTATCCTGCCTCTTGGGTAAATAATATTTAGAAAATATTTATAACATATACAGTCAACTTGATGTTTAGGTCTTTTAGAGCCTAGGAAAAAAAAGGGAGTAGTAGTAGTGTTAACACAGTTCAACCCTTGTGTACTTAAATTGTAAACTCATGGAGGAAGAATTACACAGGCATATGTTTGCACAGTGCTTGATACAGTGGGTTCCTGGCTTCTGTATCTTATTATAATACAAATAGCAGACAAGAAACATAACTACATTACAGTCACTGTATTTTAGAATTATAGTTCAGAAAATAGTGATCAAACTAGTGGTAAAATGGGATTTCAATCTCGTTTTGCATATGTATAATTTGAAATTAAATCCTTAAATAAGCCAGAACTATAGCTGTAGGGGGAGCAGATGATCAGAGTTCAGAGGCCAGATAGTTAGTGGAAGGAAAAATGGGCTCTGGGGTTTCCTTTGTTTCACCCACATATGTCTGTAACCCATAAGCTGCAAAATTGCCTTAGTTTGGCCAACTACTGCCTTCCTCTTCTCCCCCCTCTCTCAACACATGACTTCTTTCTACTCATACAATCTACAGCTGTAGAGCAAGTAGCAGGCAACCCTAAGGCTAGTGTTACACTATCCTTGTCATTCCTATCCTTATTCTTTTCAGTACCTGCATGCAACCCTCATCCCTGACAGTAAAGGCCTTATCCATTTTGAGGTGGTTTTGGGTGCTGTTCTTAACGTGCACATCTCAGATATTATTTTGAAAGACACAGGACAATATCTTTCCTTATGCAGCAAAAATGTTGTGTGTTGTTTGTTTTTTAATGGTAACATGAGCAGATAAAATCCTGGTGGGGTAGTGCAATCAAGCTGTGAAATTTGTTCACAGGCTTTTTCTGTTCTTCCATGTATATGACTGGAACAGGGGTATCTGCATTTTTGATGCTGTAGAGAGGTGAATATTTCAATGCTACTATCCATTCTGGTCTTCCTGGGCAGCCTTGTTAAAATCCAACTTCTTCCCTTCAGGAATCACACACTAGATCTCAGCTCTGCTATTCTGCCTCTTCTGCTCAGGTGGTAATCCCACTGCTCTGCCCACAGGAGGAGGACAAACAGCAGCAGAGATGAAACCCAGTGTGCATGTGAAAGAGGAGAATTTTGCTTAAGGCATCTGAAGTATCATGGGGGTTTAAGATAAAAGTTGGTTTTGTGTTTGGAGAGCAGCTGTGGAATATCTGACCTCAGGCTCAATAGCTACCAGGGACTTTTAGTTTCATCATTTGATGGTATAAAGTTTCAAGAACCTTGATTCTGCACTTCAAACATTTTAGATGCAGTGGGTGCTGCCTCTAGTTCTTTAGATGAGTTTGCGGAACTCAAGAACTTTTCTGCTTGTTTTCCTTGTTTTGTGACACTGACACGAGCTTTACGTGCAGGTGAATTTTAAGTATCACTTCTTAAAATTCTGTTTTCCACAAAGCCTACAAAAAGAGTAGCAGGCACCTGGCAAGCTGAGACTGCTGCCCTTCAGGATAACTCCTTCAATTTTCTTTATACTTTCCCATCTGCTTTTGTCTGTACCTGCTTGTCTGGTACTGGAATTGCAATGTTTCTGTCACAGAGGTCATTCTGCTCAGGGTCAGGCTACAGTTCACACACTGATGTCCACGTCCAGCACTTGTTTTTCCTGCAGCTAATTCAAATACAAACAAAAATGTGTTTAGCAACACTTCAGGAACTGCAGTCAGCACCTCTCACTCTGCAGGTGCTTATGATTGCTGTCGCTTACATGTGCAGGCTAAACCCTCAGGGTATAATTCTTCTTGTATGCATATTTATGCTCACATCACTTGACTACAATGCTTTATGTTACCAGAGACTTGGGACTATATTCTCCTCAGAGGAGAGTAAAAGATATTCTCTGTCTCTGTGGGATGCGCAGCCTGAAGAGACACATTATGCCAAGTCAGACCCTGAAAAAAATGATACTTGTGTTATTTTGGCAGAAGCTTTGCTTCTTTATAGCCACCATGAAGGGGTGATATCACCTGGTAGACTGATTGCTTAAAAAAATGGCTATATTCTCTAAAAGTCCCAGATGAATTATGAGCTCTATATGGGGTCTCTCAACACCGGACACTTTCTCTGCAGTAGGATACAAAATCCTGCAATGACTCAGTACCCCAAATGCTGCACACATTGCTTGTAAAAACATTCTGTACTGTTTGAAAACATAACTCAGTCCCCATACCTCTGTAAAGAGGTTGGCATCTTTTCCCAAGCAATTGAATGACGGAAGGGAGAACTCATTTTGTCTAATTTCAAACCCACTCAGACATCATCACTTTCAAGGTTCAGCTCAAGCTTGAACATTACTGGCATAGTGTGATATATGGCAACTCTAGTGCTACTTGTTACATTTCTTTCATAAAGAAGGCAGTTTGCAAGTATATGTTTTGCTTGTTTTCTTGTAGTATGTATGTTGCTCATATTTACTTGCGAAAATTAGTCATGACTTGTTGCTTACGCTGTGGAAGCTCTTGCAAAAGAAGATTGGAAAATCCAGGGATTGATACCTAAATGAATGCATCCATTTCTTCTCTCAAAAAAATTATAATTTCTAGATCTTAAGAATTTCTCAATTTTTTAGACCAAACTAGTTGGGTGTGATTGTCATTTTCTGTCCGCATCTACTGATTCTGTGCAAGTGTCAGCCTGGCAAGACAGTTGACAACAACCATGCTTTTTGACTTCCATTGTTAAAACCTCCTAAGGTTCATTAATCTTTCCATCCCACACCCCTAGATTTTACTTTCATGTTATATTTTAACCAAGTTGTAATATAACAGCACCTCTCTCTCTGTATGGGCCCTGATACTATAATCCTGTAACAGCATTTAGGGGCAGTGGTGTTCTGATTAGCTTCCAGTGGTGATTAATCCTTTTTTTCCCCCAAATGGCAGTTGTTTATATCATTGGTAGCGTTCTCAATTCTGAGCAGCCTTTTCTTATCAGCCAAGTCCTTTTTCAACACCTGGACCTGGCAATGAATTTCATGCATCACTGCCTAAGAGCTATTTTAGAGCCATTAACCACACCAGTGCTTACAAATATGCTACACTTGCCAAGCAGCATCCTGCTTCCCAGTCCCCATATTCCTCTTCCATCCCCTCCTCATATTGTCCCTATCCCCTCAAATTATTTTGAAGTAACTCTGATTCAGGTTAGCCCTGGACCTTTGGCAGTCTGTCTTCACTTTCCAGTTTCCAGCCATACGTTGACTTTCAGTAGAGAGAAAAGAGGGTTTTTCTACTTTACTTAGGCTGGCTTAAACATCTGCCTATTCTTGGCACTGTCTCAACCTGGAAATTCAACAATGCTGTACTCTGAGTTGGCCAGTAGGTGTCAAAATAACCTGTCATTTGAACAACTGCGGTGTGTTACTGATGGGAAACTGATAATCTTTTGTCCTGCCTAGGGTTTATGAAGAGCTGGGCTCTCTGAGTATCTTATGTTCTCACCCAAGAATAGAGCTGACGGTGCAGCAATTTACTGAGAGTTTGATACTGCTGTAAATAATAGCACTACAGATGTCTTTAATCCAGTGAAACCAGTAGATACTGAAAGTTTACCCAGGCTAGTAGTGCTGAGGAAAGGCATAAGCTTCCCTGACAGCCTTTCCTTCTCCCCCTGTAATAGCAAACTGGGCATACGCTTTCTAATATTCTGTATGTAAGTGCTTCCATAAATTGAGATAAACACTTCCTTTTGCTGGTTGTCTTGGCTTTGTTCTCAGTTATTTTGTCCTACCACATTTGACCTTAAACCTGATTTTTTGGAGGGTCTTCTACCTGAGAGCAGGCACAACAAGATGAGCTTTGCCCTCAGGGGTGCAAGGTGACTCCTGCTGATTTTAGCACTGAATGCGACTCTAGGAAGCGAAACCGTTTAGCCATTGCATTCAGTGTCTCACTGAAAAGTTAGGGAGCCCCTGTACCTACTCAGGCCATTTGGATTACGAACAATTCTCATGTGCTTTCAGCACTTCGGTTTAGAAGACAAAGCAGATAACTGATGTTTTCATGCTGTTTTCAAAATCTGTAGTTCATGTAACATTCACATATGCATTTACTGAATCAAACAGGCTGAAAAGGATAGAATCAAACTTGTTAATGTGTATGGGTACATTCTGTGGTCTCAGTTCACCAGGGTGAATGACAGAGGTTTGCTGCACTAAAGCTTCACATGCTTATACAATTCTAATTTAGTATTGTGAAGGAAAAAGTTTACCTGGCTCTGTAATTCCATATTTTATAAACAATTTTTTGTGTTTTAGTTTACTGATGAAACAGAAAAAACACAAGCAATGAGCAGAGATTTAACCTATCTCTTTGGGGAATGGAGTTTTATCTGATTTGTATGTGTATGTGAGTCTGTATATGGATGACCTGATCTTTGTGAAGGGTGCTGTTACTAATTAATTCCAGTTCGTTTCAAGTTTGATCACCAGCATGTGACAAAACACACAGCCCTTTGGCTTCAATGAGTTTTCCAGGCACAGGCCTGGCTGGAAGGTTGCTCTCATGGAAACCAGTCCCTAGCCTCTGTTCATGGTGGTGATGTACTGAGGTAGCTACAGTAAGTGAGAGAACTAATGAGTTAGTAGATGCTTCAAAGAGGAAAAAACCCTGCTTTTATTTAGGTTTTCACTGAAAGAGAAGTTAAAAGCTGAGAAGTGACATGAGCACAGATAGATATAGATTGGTCATAAAAACGCAGACAGTCAGGCTGCAGCTGGGAAGGTTCCCACCCCTAAGAGCAGTGAATTTCTGAAACAGTCTTCTAACAAAATGAATAGGAGAAACAACCCATGAAAACAAAGCAAGCCACAGAGTATGTGAGGCAAATTATGTAAAAACAATTACCTGAAATGGTGATTTGAGAGCCAGGCTGGGTCTGATGACATGAAGGGTCCTTCCAAGCCTGTTTCCCTTGAAAATAATGTCTGATGCCGTATGCTCCCTCTCTGATGCTACAGAAGAGCCTGCATCCATGTCACAGGATTGCATGTGCTGGGTATCATGTGGGCTTAGATGAAAATTGTTTAAAGTCTTTTGTTTTCTCAGTCAGTGTGTGCAGCACTGAAACATCTCACCCAACAGTGGACAACTTATCAAAAGTAGGGCTTGTTATTGTTGGTTTTACCTATGCCACCTCTTCAGCTTATGCTTTCATGGCTCCTCACACCGTGGGTTCCTCCTTACTGCTTTATGTCCATGAGTGATTGTGGTGGAAAATTTGTTTTCAATTAGTATGAGACCAAAACCAGTTGAAAATGTTAAAGTATGGAGGTGGTGGTGGTGGGTGGAAATCAACCCTAAATAAGCCCAGAAAGTGCCTTGGGTAGGAAGTGAACCAAAGCCCAAGGGACAGTCAAAGTGAGTCTGTTCAACTGAGCAGAGTCATCAGGCAGCATTTGGCTTGAACTGGAGAGCTCTAATTGATGGGATCTTAGAAGGCATCACACACCTGGGGGACCTGTTGGTTCCTTGACCTAGTGAGTAAATATAATTAATTTAGTATTTGAAATTGGAATACAATGTAAATTGGCTCCTGCCCTTTCAGCTTTCACTTAGAAACTCAGATGATTTTCTGATCCTTAATGCCACATTACAGTAACAATAAAAATAAGTCTTTTTAATACCTTCTAGTATCTGCCAGTAATAACACTGGTTTATAATGAAGCCAACAAATACTGAAATTTGAACAGTTTGTGAAGTCAGTAGAAAATCTTTAACCACATACTCAGGCAAATAGGCTTTTCTTATATAATAATCACCCTACTCTTATAAAAAACAGATGCAATTTCAAAGCAACAGAAAATATGTGTGCTGCATATTGGAGTATGCTTGTTTAAGAAATCGTCTCTTAAAAAGTCCATGGCTTTGAGTTTACTGTCTCTGTCTCTTTTTTCTCACTGAGATTGTTTTCTGCCCCCTTTGGCCCCCCATGGAAGGTGCACACCACCCACCACGATCATGCTCCATTAAGCTCTTATGCTAAACAAAAAAGTTCTACTGAGCTTTCATTTATCAACCTTCCCCCAAAGTGCTTTATGCATTTCATCAGGGATTTGCAAAACTATTCACAGCTTCGGAAGCACAGCACTGGAGCGCCATGATCGATGGGAGAGGAATTCAATAACCGCCCAATGCTACTGAGCAATCCTGGGTAGTGGTTTGGGACAGGAAGTGAATGAGCAGGAGATAATGTGCTGAGGTAGTTGATTAGGTCCTTGGTTAAAATGGACTGGGATTTTTAAGTGTTCTTGGCAGTTAGAACCTCACTTTTAAGGCTCATTCAAAGAATGTTATTTATGAGAAAAAACACTGTTTGACACAGCTGCATATTGGTTTAGGCCTGTCCCAAGTAGGTATTTTACCTTGCAAAGAGAGGCAAAGTGAAAAAATATTTCATTATCACAAAATATCTCATTTATATACACTGATTTTATAAAGATGATGTTCCACTGATGAACAGTGATAAACAGACATGTAAAATCGTGCACAAGATGTATAGCACTGCTTCAAGATAGAATGGTACCCTGTAAGCACAAAGCCTTGTTATCTGGATTTACCTTAGTGCTCTCCACCTAAATGCCGTCACAGCTTAGCACTGCTTATCTTAGCTATCCTATTAATTAAAATAGAAATACCTTCATAGTCAATATTTCCCCTTCTCTCCCTCAGAGCCAGGACTGGTGTAGTGTGATGTGATCTTTCAGTCCTGGAATACAAGGGTTTGTTCTTGCAAACAGCTTCACAGTGTGTCATTCTGAGCTCCTTTATTCTGCACTGTAGATGTCTGGAAAATTGCCGCGTCTCCTCAGCTGGGTATTCTCATTGCTTAGCACATTCCCTGCAGCCCCTGACAAGAACGTTACTGTGGGAACAGGGGAATGTCCAAAGCACACGATGTTCTGGCAAATCCCAGCTGGCAGGCAGCCCTCTGGGGTCACAGCTAGCCAGATGTGATGTGGGCTGCTCTAAATCAGATCGTTGGCAAGCTTGAAGAACCAAGAAATTTTTTGCTGCATCCACTTACCCCCAGCAGATACTGGGGCAGCTGAGGTTAGAGGCTAACATAGTGCTTCTCAGCAATTTTGAGGTGGAACATCGATCACTGGTTTCCATGAAGAATTAAATGGTACATTCAGTTTATTGACATGAGAAACTATATAAAAACACGTTCTCTTGTACTCGAGAGAGAAAATCATGATGCTTAAAGCATTCATTTAATCCACAGCTCCTATCACAAAAACAAGGGGCCAACAGCAATGTTGTTTAGTTTTATTTAACCTGGAGTTAAATGGGACTGTGCTTGTGGCTAGACAGAAATAACTATGAAGTCACTATAATTAGAAGTTGAATTATTTCTGAATCCCCAACAGGACTGGGGTCTTGTGCTAGGTTCTTATAAACATGGAGTAGAAAATTCTTTCTGAGCAATGGCAAGAAAGGGCAAGACAAGACTTGGACAAATAACCAAACAAAAAGTGGAATAACTAAGTAAACGTAATCATATGAATGAAGGATATGATCCTCACAGCCCTCTGCTTAATACTCTTTTTCATGATCACAAGTGAAATTATAATTACTATGAACAATCCATAGGTGGATTTTAAAATGACTATGCATTGTATTTAAATTAAATCTTTTTGAAGACTCTACAGAATTTTGTAAGATTCCTTTCATTACAGTTAATTCTTATGCAGACAATATATGTCTTATTTTATAAATAGTTATTTGTCATGTATTATCCCATTTCATTAAAGCAGCCATGATTTTTAATGTCTTTTAGCTTTCTTTGTTTAGTTTAGTTGTGTTTTAAGCACAGCCCTAGTCAAGTGGTGAAGAATAAATAGTAGATAACAATGATGAATGAAGTTGAGTATCACAGAAAATAGGTGTCTGATCCAGCTTCTGCTGAAATACAGGAATAGATTCTTATTGACTGTAGTGAAAATGAAAGGAGAAATGGTCTTTTGATTCAAGTTGCAAGCTTTATTAAAAATTGGTCTGCATAGTTAAACCTATATAAACCCAGCCATAAGGCCCAATAGTACTATAATTTTTAGGCCTGAGAGAGGTTATTATTTGAAAAGCAGTTTTATTTGTCTGAGAACAGAAGAGGTGTCCTTTCATGTTATTGATTATGGGTAATTTAGAAAGACCTGGGTGGTCTTATGAAGAGTAAAATAAATTATGACAGAGTATAAGTATATGTAGATGAGGTATAACTAGGTCATACCATATAACAGTGGCATATGTCAGTGAATTATATATTGCTTTTTTTACTCATTCCCTAAAAGTACTAAAACAGTTATTGGACAATAATTTTATATAAGAGAACAAGAACAGAAACAAAGAGAAAAATAAGTATGGTTCTGTGTCCTTCTGTGCAGTCCAAGAATGTTGCTTATTTACAGAATATGATGCTACTTATTTCGAATGTTGATGACTTTACCTCTTTCATACACAGCTGATAAAATCATTCTGCTCAAGAACTTTGTCTGGGTTGCAAACGTAACTGAAGTTGCATTCTTCTGTTTCCTGAAAGAGTTGTAATTTAACACTATTTTTTTTCCTGACCAGTCTCTCTGAAACATGTTTATTTCTGGCTGGGAGACAGAGATTTTTCCTGTGTGTGTTTATTGGCTATACAAAATTTAAAGGTCACTTTGATAGAAAGCAGAATTTATGTATAATCGGCCTGTTTTCATGCTGAAGACTGCACCAATGGTAGGAGAGAAATCGAGGTGTTGACCAAAGGCTCTTTGATAAATGGCAGAAAATTAGTGGAAACAGCAAAGACATGAAGTGATGGACACTTGAAGAAAGCTCTTGATGAATCAAAACCCGAATAATATTTTGATGATGTAAGAAGAAAGCAAAAAGAATACTTTAGACACATACATCAAGTGTATAACTTGGCCACAGTGAAAGTTAGTCCTAGGAACAAGTGGAGGACATGGAAACTTGACAGAGATACTAGATTATGCTAAACTTATGGTTCCCCACACAGAGGAAGGCCACACAATAAGTGTTTTTGGGCAGCCAAAGGCAGTAAATCCCATTACAGTCTGTAATGGGACTGTAGACTGGGGAGAAACTGGAGATAAAAATGACAGATATAAATAGGTATGTGAACTGAAGGAGAAAAGGCATAGGCAGAGGATGGAGTCTTGGGATCCTTTGTTGAAAGTGGGAAGGAAAAGGAAGGAGAGACATTGAATGTCGAATGCCTAGTCAATATGCCGAAAACAACGGAAGGCTGGATGTAAGGAGGAGAAGGACGACAAAGAGTTTGCAAAAGCAGATAAAATTGAGGGGCAGTGAAGTCTGAGCAAGAACATCTGGTTTCAGGTAGGAGGTGTGCTTCATTGAATCTAGGAGGGTGTAATTTCAAGGGAGAAGTCAGACTGGACTGAGTAAAGGATGAGGTCAGTGGGGAGGAATTCAGTATGACCGTTCATGGCAACTGTTTAAAAGGCAGCATAAAAGGATGGAAGCCAGAGGGGGTTTTGCGCCTTTCTTCTTCACATGGTGTAGAAGAGTAAGGCACTTTTCTGTCAAAAGTGTGAGGAAACTAATGAGAGTGAGAGGCTGAGGAAAGGCAGGGAGAGTAACAGATCAGCGGGGAAGATGGACTGGGTCGCTGTCTCATGGTGGGAGTTAGAGGGGTAATAACAAGTCCTGCAGTTACTGTGGCATAGTGAAGGAGGAATAACTTTAATATTAATAGCCTTCTCTTCAAATGTGCTCTCAGTCATTAAATGGCTTTGTTTTGTAACACTGCTGATAGCCTCATGACTCCCCCTGATGTCCCGACAAATCAGGCTGTAGGCCCTTCTCCTGGTATGCATACGATGCAGTCCGTGTTCCAGTGTTGTGTTCAACGTTAATGTTAAAGGAAGGCTCCTCTGCTTTTTATTTTCGAGGACTCAGGCTTTCAAGGCTTTGGACTTAGTGCCAAAAACAATTCATCAGAACGCTTTACAGCTCAGTGATACAAAACCTGTTAGGATACAGATCACCCACAAGACAGAGTTTGGGGAGGAAATACGTGAAGCGCTGGTTGACCTCAGCATGATTAATGTATTTTAACACACTGAACTCTGTTTCTTACGCTGAGAGTTTTATGCTGGCTCACCCATGGTTGTTTATTTTTATTTATGAAAGGAGAGGGAACCTCCATTTGTGAAACTTTCATTCATATAGAAGTTAATGACAGGCCGTGTAACAGCAAAATATTTACACTGGGACACAACTGTCCCAGCTGATTCTACTTCTCCTCAGCAGTTTGTTCCCTTCAAAAACAGCCTTTAAAAATTGCAGACGTTGCAGAGTCTGTGTCAGTCGCCTCTGTCATGAAAGGATCGTTTACGGGATGTGAAACTCTTTTACTGGACTAGAGCAATGAACGAGATCGCTAAGCACGAAGCCACCCAGTCCCAGCTTGTTGGGTTAAGAATATCCTGCGTTGGATGGGATGCCCGAGGGTCATCAAGTCCAAATCCTGTCTCCACACATGACAACCTAAAAATTAAACCATATTTCTAAGAGTGTTGTTTAAACGCTTTATGCACACCGACAGGCTCGGGGCCTTGATTACTTGCCTGGGGGGCTTTTTCCTGTGCTTCACCACTCACTCAGTGAAGAACTTATTCCTAAAGAAGACGAAGTAATTTTGATTTCCTGGGCTAGCACAGGCCAAGCAATGGTCAGGAGGCCTGATTAGGCCAGTGGGACTCATAGAACCCCTTGTTTGTGCCTCAGAAAATGAAAGAAAACTAGTTATTAAAGCTGCATTTGGTGCCTTACATCTGAATTACATCTAGTGTACTTGTATGTTGCTAGGTGCTTATAGCAATGGGCTACATCTGTTTGTATCTAGTGGATGAAGCCACCCTTCCTTCTGAGCCTGCTTACACCCAGGAGATTGGTCCTGTCAACTGCTGTGTTCATATGGTCACCAAATAGCAGCAAGTGCCCCATGATGAAGAGACTTGCATCTTGCTTAGTCCAGTCATTCCTGGTACTCAGTGTTACTGAGTCCTGCCTGACATATGGGACATAATTTCCAGTTACAGACAGCACTGCCTTTTGGTTGCAGCAGGTCCTGCATTCAGAGGCACTTGGACGCCTGTACCAAGCCCATGGGATTTGCTCCAGATGTGCTGTAGCTGAAATAAACAGGACTGAGGCCATTTCTGCTGACAGTGAATGGGATCCTGCTTTTCACATGTCCTTCTGGGATGAGGCTGTGCAGCAGCTGGTAGAATGAGAGCTTCCAGCCTGTGTTTCCAGCACTTCAAAGCTGACCTGGACCATGCGCCAGCCATGTCCTGGTCCAGGCAGACCAGGTCTGGACACGCTGCACATTGGAGGGGAAGCCGCTACTTACACCTTCTAAGTTCATTCATTGTCTTCTTTGACAGGACTTACAAACTTTCAAAGCCAAAGGATTCCTTGCCTTGTCCTAGTTTCAAAGAGGCCAAAGACATTATAATTCTTTCTGGGCTTAGCTGCAAAGGGAATATGCTCTCTTTCTTAGCAGTACTGGGAAGGGAGAACAAACCAGGGGACAGTTGTTAGCCATGAATCATGCACACAGTCACTGGAGGGCCAGTTGTCTTCCAGCAGTTTCTGCATCAAGTTAAAGAGTTAGGGCTTCATCCTTCTTCAAGTCACGTCAGTGTCACAGCAGTGAAAAACTGCAGCAGACAAAAACCTACTGCGTCAGAAATGGTCTGGTACTAGGAGAAAAGTGGCACCTGTTTCATAAGTATGTACCTTTAACCTAAGCTGCAGCTTTTGTCTGGTTGACCCCTTATGTAAGCAAAAAGTCCAGACCTGTTTCTCTAAACTCGTACTATCCATTCATCTCCCAGTAAGACAGTCTTCATATTTCACCCTTGCTCTGACTAGTGTTACTTGTTAATCCTGAGCTAAGTTTAGAAGAATGAACATATTACACAACGATTACACCAGCTAGCTGAAGTTCCTTTAGCATCTGGTAACTTTGTCAATTCACTTAAAAAAAAGAGGGGAAAAAAAAGTATTTTGACTGTCATTACTACTTTTTTCTTCTTGCAAGGGTTAGACTTCAACACTTTTCCTCATATATGCATTAACATTTTTCATATTTCTTAAGTGAAAGTTCAAAAGTTACACACTTAAGCTCCTTAGAAACAAAGATGTTTTTAGAAACATTACCTAACATTTTTGAGGTTTATTGCATGCTCGTTTTCGTATGGAAATTATGCAGTTGAAATCTGAAAAGAGTTGCCCACAGGAGTATCCACTTGCTATTTTGAGGTGGTGATTTGGAGTCGTGCCATTATGACACAGTATTATTGAAAAATACTAAAATTAATGCAGAAACAATTACTGATAGTTTTTGAAGTAGTTAATGCTACCATCATCGCTGTAGCATTTCATACCTGTTTTCTACACAAACCATCCTCAACGTGATCTACATTTTAAATATCAAGCACGGTCCAGAAAGAAATGCTGCTATACAGAAATACACATTTTTAACTGGCCAAGGCCAAAGAATAACACAGTGTCTCATCAGACCTACAGCAAATTGTTTTCCCTAGAAGCAAGACAAACCATGCAAGAGTCCCCAAATCCCTGAGTTTTACCACGTCTTCTGCCTTTCTTTCTAAAGGTTTCCCTGGACTGCATGTTCATGCACAAAAGTGAGGTTAATGTTTAAAAAAAACATGGAGCATGCTCATGGACACAAGGGGAATTGTGAAGCAAAGAAGGTAAGGGAGGTACTGAAAAGAAATGTCGCACTTCAGTTGAGGTAACTGCATTATAATGTCAGTGTACAGTAGCATGGGTTTGAGGACAGTAGGGAAAAGGGAGAGAACATAAAGCAGGGGTGATGCCTTGAGGCTTACTTCAGGAGTTAACAGCTGATTAAGGCAAATCACTGCTCTCTTGAGCTCTGACAACCGATCTAGGTCCTTCTCCTATCTGTTCTGGAAATTACAATTACAGCTCATTAGGTATATTCTGATTACACATTTATTGTTGGAAAACAATAGAATAGAATGGAAAGCAAAAGACCTTATCTAAAGAATAAGGTGATTCTGAATAGAGTAATAAAAAAAAAAAAGAAAAGGTTTTTTTCCTGTTCACTCATTTTCCAAATGAAAGGGTTTTTTTCTTTTGCTTCCAATGCAAAGTAGGTTTGATTTGAAACTTCAGTTGAGTTGTGAAGGGAAAAAAATCTACATGTTTAACAAGTCAAAGGGCAAACAGCATGAACAATTCAACTAAACTGTATGCTATTATTTGTTTTCACTGTCATGGCTTGTCATCCTATTTTGGATTTGGTAGCTGTTTTTTTGTCTATGTGGAGCACTTTTAGAAGATCAGTCACTGTTTAGAGAGGTTCTGTTCTATTTGTGCTTAGGGCTCCTGACTTTGTACATATTTGCTGCTTTCTGAAGCAAAGTAAATTAAAAAGTTAATCTTTTTCTTTGAGTTACCTGCTGTGAACAGACTAAAGATGTGATGGGTATTATAGGTGAATGGGCATCTTGAATTCTAGAATATCCTTTGTTTTTGTTAAAGCCATCTCAATATGCAAAACCATAGTTTGGTTTCTGGTGTCCATTTGTAAATGGAGGGCAGATACAGTGGCAAAATAAAGATAACATATCTCTGTTGTTAACAGCATGCCATAGTGACACCTGATACAAATCCTGTCTATTTCTGGGTCAAATATGGCACTGAAGCAAGAGTAAGAGCTAAGCATCTGTTTCCCTCCTCCCTCTGTGTTTCATTATCTGAACTAACCCAAATTCAGGCCCTGGTACTGCTGAGCCCTTGCAAAAGGAGTAGGTTACTGGTTGATGCCAGACTCTTAAGTGTTAAGCAAAAGGTGTTTCTCCCGAGAGTCTGATTGTGAACCATGAAAACTCGTGGCAGCAGATTTCAGCCCTGGTTTACAGCTGTAATTTCTCCAAAACACTGGCCTTTATTTCCTGGTAAGTCTCCCATCTTAAGGTTGATCACTCTGTTAATTCAAAATGAAATTCTGGCCTGCTATGTCTGCTTCTGGAAAAGGAAAGGAAAAAAGAAAATAACTGAAACCTCAAATAGAGGATTCACTTCCATTATTGAATTTTATAAGGTGATATGTGGCATATAAAAGTCTGTATTGGTAGCTTGGGATCACATGCTTGTGTTTTTGCTCTCTCTCATCTGGAATGTGCTTGGACTATCTGTGTTATGGTTTGGACTGGAGATAGTTTTTCCCTTTCTCTTAAATTGGTGACTACAGGATGTGGCACTTCTGACTATACTGAAAATTGCTGTAATTGTTATCAGGCAATAAACATTCAATATATTTTTGTAAGATGTAGAGCTTAGTGGAAGTTTTCCAGTATTTCAGAAAATAACTGGAAGCAAATTGGTAAGGATACAAATTGAATTTGGACTTTGAATACTGAGAAAGTTGGCCTGCCTTATTCTGCTAAGAAACTGAGGATTACTGTAACGCTCACAGCAGTGCAAGACATGTTCTCAGCTAAGAATGAATATGAATGTCTTTTTTGGATAAAACCGCGTTGTAAGTAGTGCAGGAATGCATACCTGTCATAAGCATAACTGCTGTACAGAAAACAGAACAGGAATGTGAATTAAATGTTCTTACAAAGAACATAATTTTCCTCTTCAGTTCTCTCATAGGCCATTTATGGGCAACTTCTATCAAATGAGCCTGCAATAAAAACTCTCTATTATGCATTCACCTTTAAAGCAACCAAAAGATAGTGGTCGTATAATTTAGGCGAGAGCTCTTACTTATTACTCTAAAATTATATGCTTTTTGAAGTACTCTGTATGTGTAGATGGGAGTGAAGATTCTTAAGTTGTTAACATTTGATCTCCTGTTATAATTAATCAGATCCAGAATGTATCTTAAATAATGTGTTTATACAGTGTTGTCTAAGAGTTTTACTTACAGTCTTGGTTTCAAACTGTCTGTGTTGAATGGGACTAAATATAGGTGCACTCTTTTTCCTTTTGATAAAACACATTTCCACCGGATATTCCTCTTACTCCATTTTAAGAATTGATGATTTTAGAAAAGGTAAGGCTAATTCAGAAATCCTGTAAGTATTTTATCGGCTTAGTAGTGCCCATAACTCACTCACTTGAAACACTGCAGGATGGGAATTAGGTTCTTGGATTAAAAAGCTCCCTTTTAAAATAAACAGGAGGAAACATAGAGGAGAGACAGAAGAGTGTAACTTGTGTAACATTTAACAAGCCTTTTGATCCATTTTCTAGACCAGTTGCCATGCTTTTGAAGATAAAAGTAATTACATTAGATATGGGGGTGGTTTTCATGCACTGGGGGTTGAGAGAATGTTGGTACTTTACAGAAGAAAAGCTCTGCCTCTAGGGTCACTTTTTGATCATTTTTCTGAATTCATCTGGTAGAAATCCAGACCTCACTGAAATCAGTGGGACTTTGCTTATTGCCTTTAACAGGGCCAGGATTTTGTCTATGAATGTTCAAGCTTTCAGTCACTGGCCAGCTCCAGTGGAGCTACATTTAAGCTTTTCTTTTTTACTACTGCAAGTTGCCTCATCCTGGCCCTAGACTGCAAAATGACTCCCAAGAAATTTTCTTTCTGGAAAGTACATTGCTGATGATCTTAGCATAGTCTCTTTTTAGCTGAGGCACATCAGCATTTTGATGAAAGACTGGGGGCTCAGTAATAAAGTCTGAACGTTTGCTAGGCAATGGATTATATTAGGCTGAGTTGGGTCAAAGCACTGTATTGTAAATCTTGGCCAACTAGTGAGAAGCTTATGCATGGGACCTGAATGTTAAAAAGAGGGCCTTGGTTTGTATTGGGATCTCTGACAATGCTGTAACAAAACTAGCAATGGTAATGGATTGTGCAGGATCTGAAATCTGTGGGTATCTACCGGAATGAGGGTTTGCTTTATACTACCTCTGCAGAGAAAGAGAGGCGCACCCACAGCCGATGCAAGTTCATTTAGCTTGGTCCTCTGGCATGTGCTTGTGTCCAAAGAAGTCAACTCAGAGATGTAGGAACTTAAGATGTGTTTTTCAAAGTCTTAGTGGTGTTTAGACCTAACCTTATTACATACCAGTGGATCTTGAGGTCCTTGATGACTAATTTATGTCTGAAAACATGGGTCTGGACACCAAAGTCATCATTTTACTGATAAGTAAAGGTAAGAGGCAGTTCAGCGTTCCTGTGCGTTGTCTGTGCCTGACTTCTGGGCTCTGCTTTTTGGAAGAGAGATTTTCAAACCCAAGGTAGTTGCTAGAAGCCACCCCAGCCACTGAATAAGAGTGCCAAAGAATGGGTTTGCAGAAGATGACCGAAAGATGAATTTTACTATTTGCCCAGCAGGCTGTTGTTTGATCTCTGCCAGAGACTTGGATGTGGGATTTCTAGTCTTGAGGTCTCTGATGAGGTTATGCATACGAGGCTGGTGCTGGAGGTACTCAGGAGGCCAAGGTGACCTGAGAGCAGGTAGGTCAGGCAGTGCCCTGCCCATGCAGACTGCTCACAACGCTCCTGCCTGTGTGTCCCTGTTCAGTTTGCACTCCCTCTTCTTACCATTGGACTGCCATCTTTTCAGTTCTGACCTGGAGTTTGTGCATTACTTTCTAAGGATTGCTTTAAAGGAAAAATGGGGTTGAAAGAAAAGGGAATGCCATAAATCTTTCCCCTGTGATGTATCTTCAGTGGAAAAGGAAGCTGTCTTCTGAAACAACTCAAATATTGTCATTCATCACAATGGTTATATTCAGATTTCAAGTTACCCTCCTAATACAGTTATAAATCTGCTGCATAGTCATCTGGTGGTTGCATATTAGAGTAATGCTTCACAGAAATTTCCACTAGTCACAGCATGTTCCATAATTTTGGGGGTTATGTAAAATTCTGAGATTGGCTGTGATCTCATTTCGTTACCTTCCATAGTTACTGGAGAGCATAAAGGAGTAGGTGCAGTATGCAGTCTTTTTGATAGTATGGGACAGTAGAAAAGGTAATTTTAAGTTTTACTGAGTGCGGAGTGAGGTAAAATACACTGAATGGGTTTTTTCTGTTTGATTTCTATCGACACTATCTAACCTCTGGTTTTTAGTCTCTTTAATATAAACAAAGATTTAGAGTTCTGAATATTCTGTGTGCATGAAATTGTGTGTTTAAAATATAAGCCTTCGCGAAGGTGCCTTATTTGCCCCTACTCGCTTCCTCTCAAAATCGTGATGTCTTTCGGATTAAAGATATTCAAAAAATTTATATATCTGCCAAAAATACTCCAGTCTGCACTAAGTGTGGCCAGTTTACCACTCTGCCATTCAAGTCTCAGGCCTGATGCAGTACATAGAAATGTTATTTTTCCTTTCCTTAGTCTCTGTGCAGTTTACCAGTCTTCTGTGTGTTAGCCACGCAAGTAACCATGGGGCAGGTCAAAAGGAAAGTTGGCAGCTTTACAGCCAGGACACCTCTCTGCAAACAACGTAGGCTATTCCCATCTCTTTCCTTGATGGCACTGGAGTTTCCAGGTCCTTGTGACTCCTGTGGCTTTTCTCCTTCTCTGCTGAGTCTCCGCTTGTGCCTTGGGCTTCTTGGTTCCTCTGTTCCTTTACCTACAAGAAACAGCTAGGGATAGGTCTGTGAGGGAAGGCAAAGCGCTGCTTGGGAGTGGACAGTGTGTTTCAGATAAAGGAGTGAAGGGTGTGAGGTGGCTGAATATATTACTCCAAGAGGGGTTTGCTGAAGCCAGGAAAATCCAGCTCGTCCAGACTGGCTTTGCTTTCCTTTCCTTTCACCCCCTCCTGTGAGTAATGTGAGTTGTTTATTTCTTCATCCTTGCCCTTGCAGAGAACAACTAGGCGTTCATTTCTCTTCCCGCCTCCTCCTCTCCTAGGCCCCTCTTTGTTCCTTGAAGAAGTAGGAAGGGACAGGGGAAGGGAAAAACTGAAGGAAAACCACTTTCACTCCTTTTCCTTGCTGAATCACAAGCCAGCAGGGGCAGAACCAGATGAAC
>NW_009936706.1:95890-122854 GCF_000696875.1 Nestor notabilis
GGAAAGAGTAGGACACTGTGACACACGAACGTTTCCCTGGCTGGGGCATGCAGCCCACCCCAGGTCCTCTCCTCCTTCCAGACCCTGAGCAGTGACAGCCCCTCTGCTGTTGGGTTAGATTCCTTTGCTGCTGCCTGTGTGTTTCCATACAATATCCTCCTGGAGATTTCAGCTAGGATGTATTTTAAAAAGAATTAGAACCTTAACTTCCTCTTCCTTTAGTAGTTGTCTCTAGTAATTTAATCCTCATGCTTTTAGATTTCTAAGTAATTGCTGAAATAGATGTTTATTTGGTGATTTGCAGTTTAAAGAGGAGTTTGAAAAGAAATTAATCTCATTAAATGGGAAGACACTATGTAATCTTCTCAGACATTCCAAGTTTCCTCTTAATATTTTACAGTCTTTTTACTATTTACTTTGTATCTCTTTTCTTGAAAGTGTTTATCTTGGGAAGGTCAAAACAAAATTCTCCCTATGTCTCTCATCAGCTGTAAGATGAATGCCTACAGTTGGAACAAGTTCCATTGAAGCTCTCATGCAGGATAAACAAAGTCCTGACCAAAGGCTTGACTCATGATAGATCTTTAATGACTATTGTCATGAAAAAGTAGTTAACATATTCCCCAACAAAAAAAGGGTGTACCTTTGCTGCGGAGTCAGCAACGCATCCACGTAGGGGCAACCGAGAGGGAGATTGAAAGGGTAAGGCTGATATGCAGCTGAAGGGCATTGGGAAGAACATTAGCAGCTGTGTGTTCATTAAAGAGGACGAAGTCAGTGTGCAGGGGAGGTCAGGTATGTCATGAGGAATTTCCCATGTTATGGGGTCAGGCTTTTCAGATGAAATCAGCCTACAGAAACGGGTATTAGAGTAGGGTGGTGTAAGTGTGTAGTCACCACTTAAGCTTTTGTAGGCTCTATTATACTACCCTGTGGTAAAGCCTCAAATATTCCTGTACTCTGTGGGGAATCTTGGGGATTATTTTGAGAAGGGAATTGGTATTTCTATAGATGGAGCTAGAGAGCAGGGAGATGCCTACGAAATTACTGCACATCCTTAAACAAAGCAGATCTGTTTCCATTGCCTTTCCTACTCGTGTGACAGTTAGTGTAACACTTGGCAGTCAACAAACGCTGCATGCTGCTCTTGTCATCATGCGGTGGGGCAGGAAAACTGCTGACATGGAAAAGTGCAGACAAAATCAAACAAAATGATTCATGGCTTGGAAAGGCTCTGTGTCCTGGGGAAGGATTAATCAAAACTGGCCCAGAGAGCTCAGGGATAGTAATGTGCATGCATATTATAGTTACTGGGTGATAGAAAAATATCTTTGGATGAGTTGGGCCAGATTCACAGATCCTGTTTTAGGAGGTGCATTTATTGTTTTTTGCTGTTAAGAAAGGTCTCGTAAAAGTCTAATCTCTCTGTGAGTGAGGGGCTAGGAAACTGGTTTCGTATACCTTACAGACCCATGGCATTCACAAACAGTCCTAAGGAGGACTGAGTGGAAAGTCCAAGAAAATTACACTTTCAGGCTATTGCTTAGTGAAAGAAAGATGCTATGAGAGCTGTGGGACAAGCTTATCAAAAGGAAATAAAACACTTTGGTCCTTGAAGAGTTCAAGTATCTGAGAGTGTCTCAGATTGTGATCTCATTTTAATTTTAGGACCATATGACAATCAGCACATTTTGGAAGGTGTGCATTTATCTTTCTGTAGCCCTAATTACCTTTGAGATGAAGATGACAGTGATTGGAATGGTCTCAAAGACTCGGTACTAGTTAGAAGAATAAAAGAGAAAATATCCTAGTGTGAAAATTAGTGGGAAAATATACGTGAATGATTTGAGAGGAAGGAGTGTATTAGATTACATTTCTAAGGGAAAGTATCTAATAAAATCATTCACTGAGTGTGAGTAGAGAATTTTTTTCTAAAGAAAATTCTGAACTCATTGGCCAATTTTAACTTAATTTACATGGTTCTGTATTATTGAAGTTCCTGTTTATTGTGAAGAAACTACAGCTAGGAAAGACATTAGTCCACCTATGAAAGGAAAAGTTTCATCACACATATCCTGACCAAGCAACCAACACATACAGTATTCAGAAACAAGCACGGTGTGTGCTGCCTCTTGCTTGACCTGAAGCTGATGTATACGGGAGGGATGGGGGGCAGTGTGGATTGCAGGGAGGGGAATTTATCAAAGGAGTATGGAAAAGGGGCTTGGGCTGTTGCAGTACAGAGGGGGAATGATGCAAGCCACAAATCTGTAGGAAACCAGGCTTTATTAGTTCCACTACTTTTGGAACAACTTGTTTAAACTTCCCCTGTAGGTAATTAACTTTCTAATGGCACTGTGAGATAGGCCACCTGCAGAACCCTTGGGCAGGGGGATTCACAGGCACGTATGGTTCAAAATAGGGCCTCATGGAAAACTAGGCAAAAGTGTGTTAGAATAATATTTACATTCAGTAGCATTAAGTACATCTGTTTGTTATTAGTGGAAGGCTGAACTGGCTAAAAATCTTCCACAGGAGAGTGACCCAGCAGCAGAAGGCCAGGTACCTCTGACAGCTTTTCTACAGCTACCAATAGAGCTATTTTAAAAAGCATGACAAGATATCCCTCTCAATGTCAATTTGAATACAGAGGAGATCAAATTTTGATTACTGGGATATATAGATATTTCAGTTCTGTTCTTTTAGGCCTCTGGTTTTGTACTTATTTTCTCTATTACTCCCGTGTTTACATGGGGGTGAGGATTTCATACAAACTAAGGGAGTGCAGCTCTGGTTGGAATCGTTGCAAACCAAAGATGATCAGCCTGTTTGAAAAGTCAAGGGTGATAGATGACAGTCTTAAACCTAATAATTTTTAAATTTTATATAATCTCATTTAATGGAAAAATATTGTTGCATCTTATTTAATCAAACATAGCCACAGAACCTGAGATTTTTATGTGTGAAATTCAGTTTAGTACTCTTCAGTATTACTTTGATGTTTGAAGAGTGTAGATATAATTGCTGGCAAAGATTACTGATTTCAGTGTAGTTGTCATAATTTCGGTTACCTGGAAATAATGTTTAACTTCAAGTGGCTTCGACATAGCTAAGAACAGAGTCTAGATCTTTCAATCCTATGTCTTAAACATAGGATTGAAACATGAAACACATATGTGTGTACGTACACACAAAAAAGTGTCAGGGGGATGGGCTGTTCTTGTTTAGGATTTAGGAATTCAGCTGACCTGGAATTCAGGCTATTGGGTTAAATTTCCTGTTCTACTATGGATTTGTTAAGTGGACAATTTAATAACCATCCCCCTAACTCTTAACTCTTATGTGTTTGTTATTTAAATCTCTTTCTCTTTTCTATTTAGATTTGTGAGAGCCTGAAGGACAAGGGAGAAAATACATTCTGTATATGTGAGTTTATATATAAGACGCAGCACATAAAACCAAGGAAGCCCCCACCTTTGCTAATCAACTCTTTAAAATCTTAAGTATCCGCAAGTTGCAGAGAGATTTCTAACTCTGAAAGCTGTTATTGCAAACTCTTCTTTAACCACAGATTACTGCTGTGTTTCCTCTAAGTTATGAAAAACCTCTCCATCCAGTCCCTCTGCAGGTTTCCTTTAGCTTTCCCTTTAGATTCACATTCACTGTGTGACTGCCTTGCTCTCTGGTCTAATGACTGCTGTCTTTTAATGTTTGTGCCAACTGGTATTTCCTGGTCAGTCTGCATTTTAAGTGGTCTTCAAGGTATAAATATGCTTAGACATTATGTTACACGTTTGTCTCCCACCTATGAATTCTTGTGCTGTACACTCTTTGGGATGAAAGCTCCTCAGGATATTTTGTTTGCAGCATATTGAAAATCTGATATAAATGATAGAGCCCAGTTCTGCTGCCCAGCCATAGGCACTGCTGGATTCTCTAGGGTTGTGAGACATCTCTGTGTGACTGGCAGGCACCATACAGGAGCTTTGAAGGACTTGTGTGTCCCTGGAGAGGTGCGTCCCTCCTATTGGAGACCTGGGAAAACCTAAAGGTATCTCTAGAGGTGCTCAGCATTGTTACTTGCTTACCTCAAAACATACAAGCAAGCATTTATTAATTATGTATCTTCTACAGTAAAAACCTACCTCCTGGAAATCATTCCTGAAGAGAGGAAAAAGCAAAATATCCTTTTGATTTGACCAAATCTGGAAGAAATCTATTTCAGTTATGCTTAAAGCTAAATGAGCATTGGGAAGTAAAACATCTCCAGAAAGGATTGTGTTCAACAATAGCAATGGATGGAAAGAGCTCTGTGTCTGAAGCTTAGCAGCAGGAGCAACCACCTTATCATGAGAGTCAGAGTGTTGTTTTGTGGTTTAGGAAAAGCAAGTAGGTATGACCAAAATGACTGTCCTCTGGGAAGATGGAGTCAAAGGGCACATGCTTGAGAACCACAAATATGAGCTATTCAGAAAACAAACAAAGGCCTCTAAAGTAAAATGCGCAGGTGACTGAAAAGGTCACCCTGTGAAAAGCACAAAGAATGAAGTGAAGGAAGGTGATGAGGTGTGTTTGAAACAGTGGCCTCATCTCCTGTGTAAGTGCACCAGATGAGGAGCAATGTGGGTCAATAGATCCCACACTGAAGTTGGGATCCTCCAAACTCCTCCAGCCTGCATGAGGCCTCAGGACACAGCTGCTCATTTAATGACTAGGAATGTGGGTGGGTAATGTGTTCAAAATGTGCTGGTTTCTAGAGCTGTGCTATTTAAGCAGTGCAGAATGGCAAGACTTTGAAACAAATCTTAACATTTTATAAGCTGAAAAGAGGAAGCAAATATTCACCCCCAAATTGGAGACCACCTGCTTAAAATGTAACCCTGCAAGTAAGGCAAGTGTTTCTCAAATAAACTCAAATGCAAGCAGTGAGTCACCCTTTTGCTTCTGTAAGTTTTTGTCTGGTGTGTTTCTAGCGAAAGTCATTTGGTTTTGGAAAGGTGTGGGCCTGATTCTCTGTTAACTGCTATTGGGACAAAGTAGGTAATCATTCAAGGATTTACTCATTCAAGGACTTACTTCCTCCCCTCTGTCTTCCTGCCAGCTGAAAGCTTTCTACTCTGATATTGTGCTCTCTGATACCAGCTCTAGGCATTGCTGCCACTTGTTTCCTACAAACCCTTTCCATGCTCATGTGAAAGCAGATGGTTCTGATGAAATCATTATTTTTCAAACCAAGTTTTATACAGCTAAGGTGAGCTGGGTTCCACTCAGACCTGCCAGGCCTGCTCTAGTATGCTTGCTTTTCAGTGAGCTAATTTATTTTCTTTACTTCCAACTTTTTTCTCCTTTTCTTTTCTTTTTCCTTTCCTTCCCCCCCGCCCTTTCAGCCAGTTACAACTATTTTGATAAGTCTTATTTCGTTATGTGTGGTCACTTATCTGTTGCAACCCACTTACTGGCTTCCATATGTTGCTAAAACATGTTTGGAAGAGGCGATTAAGTTACTATTTCTAGCTGTGAGTTTACTTGGTCACTTGGACGTGTTCACTGGGTTGTAAGATCCTAAGGTCCATACAGAGCCTTCCAACTGAAGGTCTTCTATTTTCTTTCTTCACTGTGGGGGACCTCACACAGGCTTGCCTTTGAACTCTGCTGCAAGTAAATGCATGTAGCATCACAGCTTTACTAGAGTAAAGTAAAATCTCTTCAACCCAGCTCCTGGTATTTACCTCCCTTGGGATATTACTTGAAGTACCTCCCTCCAGAGGTAAAAGGGAGAGACATGAAAGGTTTCTCAAAATCCTTAAGATGCATTGCAAAAAACATTTATTGAGTAATTCTCAACAAAATTGGTTCAGCAAGTGAAGCCCATCCTTGCTTTTTTTTGAGTTAAAATTGAGGAATCAGGAATTCAAATAGGGTAGTTATCTATGAGTGACCAAAAGCCAGTTTCCAGAAGACTTTTATTCCTGAATCATAGAATCAACTAGGTTGGAAAAGACATCTCCTACTAATTACAATGCTATTTTGAGAATATAAGTGTTGTAAGCACTGACTAGGTCATGTTTTAGTCAAATCTGTTTTGTTGTGAATGCTGTATCTGATTTATATTCTACTCTATCAGCTTTTTGCTGATGCTTTCATACAACCAATTTTTGTGCTTAAGCACGTTTGGGGAAGATGACTTTTCTTGTGATTCTTAGCAGTTAGTAAAAATAAACCACATGCAGTGAGTTTGTTTTTGTACAAACAGGGATATTTACATTGTATGGTTCTGTGTAATTAGCTTTGGGCATAGCTTTGGGAGTAAACAGTTAAGGCAGAGGCAGATGATGAAGAAAAGGGAAGACAACTCTTTGGTCCACCTTCCCAGTGGTGTTTTGTGTGGTTTATGCACCATGCCTCAAGTATCAGCAGTGTGGCCACATGTTACAATAGGAGAACTGCTTTCACAGAGAGATGTAGCATTGTACACAATATGCAGTCATGAAGGTTTGTCCTTTCTAGGTTGTTTCAAATACGCTGCTCTTCTGGGTTTTCTACAGTTGTATTCTTCCAACACCCTTGGAATATACGCTGATCTATTTTGCATGATGATGCACGCAAAGACCAGTGGTTTCTCAAGACCTCTGGTAACAAAGTTGTGAGATTAAAAAACCAAAGTGAATCTGCTGTTTTCTTTACAAATGTATATGTTATAGCAATAAAAGAATGCTAATGAAATGGAAACCAGAGATTTCCGTCTCTGCTCTTGAGTGGTAAAGTATCTGGATATTTGTAGTAGTATTTTATCTGAAGAGCTGAGTATGATTTGATGGAATATGTAGTGACTTTCTGAAACCACTGGGCACCCAAGTAACTGAACAAGCATGTCATGAATTTGAAGGTAACTTTCACATCTAGGACTGTATGTACAGGCAATTGCTTGTATGAATGCATAGAGGAAAACAGAATGTAATGTCTGCTAGGCAGCCAATAAACTTGAATTATATCTGTTTCCTTCAGCCAGGGAGTCAACCTACTTATTTTTAGGTATGTGTCCATGAACATAGTCAGACATAAGGGTCTTTTTAAAGAAAAAAAGGTCAGGAAAAAATTTAAAATATCTTAAAATTTCCATACCTGTATCTCTTGCTGCCTCTCTATTTCTGTCAGAGGGTTTACAGGTTTTTCCATACTTAAGGCAAGAGCCCAGGAGTTCCTTCCAGAAGTCCTACATTTTGAACAGGTCCCTCTATAGCAAGTAGGCAATCAGTGAATCTTTCACTCAAGTGGTTTTATTGCTGACGTGTAGTCCATCTCTTGGCAAATTCCTAGGAAGTTTACTAATATTTAGATACTAGAGGATAGTGATGACAGTCAGATGACAGCAGTTTGTCACTAAAGTTGTCACTACTCTCTGGAGTACTGGACCATGAGGAAACAAGGGTGTATAACTGTTATCTGTTAGCTGCACTGTGCAAATGGAAAAATAAAGATGTAAGGATTTGCTCTCTTAAAGGTTTCACATGGCGTACACTTCGGGTTTCCCTTCTGTTTATCACTGTAAAAGAAAGCTGAGCAGATTATTAAATCCTTGGGCTTTAATTTCTTTTACTGTTAACTTTTTTTATTAATAAAAAAAGCCCAAAAACCCACAGCAAAAAACACTCCCCACTCACTCTCCCCCCCAAAAAACCCCAACCAACAAACAATTCCAGCCCTCCAAAACCTAACCAAGTACAAAAGCAAAGCAAAACTGGAGGACCTTCCCATGACTTGTGTAGAGGTTTACCTGTATCTCTGTCACAGTAGTGCCTTTCATAACAGAAGACCTTAAACAGTGCAAAGTCTTTTTAACATTCCAAAGACTCTATTTTTAGTGATAGTTTGAATCCTTAGCACCCTTTTTTTATCAGTTACTGAATGGACTGTGAAGAACAAGGGTCTGGAAAGCTCCTGGATCCTCTCAGTACTTCAGAAGTGCTAGTCAATGTCCAAGTATCTTGCCTGGAAGTAGTAGCTCTGCTCAGATGTTTCTGCTGTACCACATTGTCACTATTCTTCTCTTACCTGGAGAGAGTTATGAAGCCACTTTCTACCCAGCCCTAATATTCAGTGATAGGCTGCAAATCTGTAAATCTAAATTATGCCATATACATTGCACTATCAGGCATGACAGGGAATCTATTGGCTCCTACAGGAATAGTCTTTCAGCACAGTGATGATCCCAGAACCTGAAGAAAAAAGAATAAAACCATTAATTCTTTTAAAATGTATGCAATAGGAATGATTGGATAGTCTGAAATATGCTAAAATTAAAATAATGAAAACTTAGGAAATTTTTGGTGAAACACATTACATCAGAAAATTCCACCTTGTGGAAACAGAAGCTGTCTGTGAGAAAAATATAGTTTAGCTGTTTCCTAATGTGATTTCTTTTTAACAAAAAAGAGTTATGGAATTGTTGAAATATCTTTCTGACCTTTCTGGAAGCAAATGAATCCCTTTTTCAGAAAACATTTTGTTACGAAATTTTAACAGATACTCTTTCCTAAAGATTTTCTTGATCTGAATTTTTGTTCTGATTTGGGATGCAAAAGAGTTTCAAAATACTGAAAAACTTTTAGGGAGTAACAAAACAGGTTCGACACAGCTGTTTTGAAGGTTCAAGCTCTTAGATCATCTGATGACTAAAAAAATAAGTTTTCTTTTCAAGCAGGCTAAGTTACCATGTTGTATTTCTTTATGCGTATTTGATAATTCTGTTAAATATTTTAAATGAAAAAAAAATGTTTTCCACTAAATGTGTTCACTTTAATGTTTTTAATTTCCTACCAAAGGCATAGAGAAGTTGCTTGCCTCTAAGTAACATTTATTAATAGTTGTGAACCTATAAGTTAATTTTACAGTTTTCTTAAGGATTGTTGTCAGGGCATGCACTTGCTTAAAAATCCTTACTACATGAGTGATCATAGCAATGCATTTTTGTGACAGAGGTAAAATCCTTAAAATCCAGCAAAGGACTTGGGCTAATCATGGGATATGTACTGTCACACATCCCTGCATTTTGCAGAGTTTCTCTTTCAATCTGGATTTGGAATATATCATCATTTAAGAGTAGCTCAGTAACTGCATAAATCCAGGAGATGTGAGATGTTCTCAGTATTGTGTATCCCTGGCCTGATGTAACTGAAAAATATGCACTTGTGAGGACACCAAGTATTAGTTATTTTTATGAAATGCGCACTGCTCATGTAGTTAGTTAATATGTGTATTACAGATGTTGATAAAGAGAAACTTTCATATATTTCAGTTCTTTGTGTAGGATATATTAAAAAAAAAAGAGACTTCTTTTTCCTTCCTGCATGATGAGGGTCGTCAGAGCTGGTCCAGCACTGGAAAACTGGTTGACATTTCTGTTTAAGAAGCAAAGTAAATAAAACACTACCCCTGGCATGGATACCTCTGCCATGTTCCCTTGGAAGGTTCCTTATTGGACAGAGGTGCTCTCTGTCCACACACAGAGCCTGGTGATTACACACACGTGGGGAGTGAATTCCAGCAAACTTTATAGCCACCTCTGCACAATAACAATAAATAATGAAATAAATGCAGGGCACTTTTGCTGCTTGGTTCTCAAAGCAGTCCACAGACCACTTAAACAGTAGTGCATTGATTTTTCTCACCCTTGGAATACAGCGATCCTGTGTCAAAACATGGCTGCTGTTTAAAAGCACATAGCAAAATTACATAGTGTTTAGGACAGGAATTAGTACAGTAAAAATTACAGGATATTTTCAAGGATGCAAAATATAAGCATAATTGTGTATGAACCGTGTCTTTTTTTAGTGTGTTTCTGTCACTGCTGTTTGACTTTAGAGACAGAAAAGAATTTTGCAGGAAATGGCTATGTTATCAATCCTTAGTCGCTTAGCCAAGGAACTTCTCTTGCTCTTTTGTAGTTACCTTCCTTTTTATCTTCTTTATTTTTAGTACTGAACTACTTATATTGTGTATACCTACAGTGTAATCAATACCAATAGATGAACCGCATCAAAGCTGGAGAAGCGGTTGTAGTATTGTTGGACAGATCTGTTACTTTTATCAATCTAGATGGACGTAAGCAGCAAAACCTCAGAGAATGGGAACTTCAAATACTACAGGAATGAGCCTGACCCCCAGCTGTGCTTGAACAGCCTCCACCGAGGTCTGTGCTTTCAGAGCTTAGCTGCTCTTGGTGCCTAAGCTAGGCTGATGGAAGTCTTCTGGGCATGTCTTTCTCTTCTGTGACCATGCTTGTGAGTATACACTGCAACTTATCCTTCCTAAGGTGGTTTTAAGTGTGTGTCACAGATAGTGTTGAACTCCCTCACAGATGTTATTGCAAGCTGTTAGCCCTTCCCTAGGAACTTTGGAGCTACTACTTAAAAGGCCTTATTCATTATGTCTTCCTTGATCCAAATGTATTTGTATTTGTTCAGATTAAATGCAGGTGCTTTTTACCTGAAAATCCTGGTATCTTTTGGTTCTTCCACATCTATGTTAATATTTGTTTTCAGTGAGGCCAAAAATGCAGTGACAATTTCCTTAGTTTTTATTTCTTTTTCATGCGCACATGTGTGCATATCTATCACAATTATCCAGTTTATAGGAAGATGACCCATTTTGTTTTTCAAAATGATCTTGCCAATAGTAATTTATAGCATTTCCTAAGCTCTTAAATCCTGCATTAGAAATTTGAATTTGAATACTTTACTCTTTCTACTACCAAGTTACTCACAGCACCATGTTTTCTACTGTCTCCTCCCTTATTTATAAGAAACCAATGGAAAAAGGTTAACAAACTAACTTGATCATGTTTTTACTTTTTAAAATTAAGGGGGCAAGAATATCCAAGGCTGAGCAGGCTTTTTTTTCCCCTTTGCTCATATTTTTCCTAAGCCCTGCATGAATACCCTCGATAATGAACGCTCTATCATCAAATGCGCAGAAGCAATACATTTTAGAGCCTTGTTTCAGACAAAAATGTAAGATATTATTGATTTCTATTCTCAGCAGTTTAAAGATGCAGGGTTTGGTGGTTCTTTTCATGGTAAGCTCTAATGACACACCATTAGAGGAACTACTGTGTGTTCAGTAGTGAGGAATGAAGCTCTAAAAGTCTGGAAGTTTGGAAAAGTTCAGATGCCTCAAAATGCTTGGATTCCTCTCAGATTTTTTTCTTAGCTGTATAAATCTACCACCCAGCTGTCATCCTCTGAGGAATTAGCAAAAAAGCATATTTGTAAGACAAATCGTTTGGCCGATGGAGAGAAATATGTTAGCAATATTTTTTTGATTCACATTTGAAAGTAGAGTATTTCTTCCATTGCAGTCAGAAGTCAGGGCTGCAAGTAGGTTCTTTCCAGCAGACTTACAAAAGCCTTTTTCTTTCTGCAGGCATTTAGCCATACCACCATGGGCTGTGATCTTGTCAGTTCTCATAAGCTAGTAACACCAATGGTAACAAAATACTTTACCTCGTTGTAGGATGTACATTTCCATGAATTGGTTTGGTTCATCTCACATATGAAGTGTCAAATCTTTCTTTCTTTCTTGTTTTTATTGAAAGCATGAAGAACACTGGGAGAATTTTGAGCAGTTTTCTTACTATTAAAAGCAAGTCATGCAAGGAGAAGCTGTTTCTTATAGCTTATTCAGTAATGGCAAAAACTTGTTTGGCACAGACATGGCCTGAAGCACCTTTCTCTGTGGCTGTTCTGGTGTGACAAGCTGACTATATGAGGCAGAATCAGGCCCAAAGCATGTAAATGACTTGGTACAAGGTTTTACAGTGCAATCCAGCATCAGGGTTAATAACACCAGAAAAGACAAAACTAAATGTGTACTCTCTCTCCTTTGCTATGCAAGCCATTATCATTCAGGTGGGTTTAAAAGGGCTTTATAGTCTACCTCATTTATACAATGTGTTAATGTGTATTACTTCTCCTGCCACTGAATTCCAGCCACTTACAAACTGAAACATGGCATCAGTTCAACAGCAAGTAGCAGCAAACTGCAGCATGGCGGGTGCTGAGCACGGCAAACATCTCCAGCTGAAACAGGGCAGAGAGCAGCAGGAAGGAGAATTTAAGTTGCACAGTGTGTATTTCGATAGGACTTGCAACTTGAGGTGACTTTGATTGGAAAAAATTACCTGAGGTGTTAGTGATCAGTGAGCAGGCTGAGCTTGGTCCTGAGCCTCGCTTAGAAGATGGCACTGGTAATGCTGCGGCAGTCCCTGGCACCAAAGGAAAAGAAACTTTTCACTGTGTTGCCAGCACTACTGACGAGAGCAGCTGAGGTTTCTCCTGTTAAATAGACCCTTCAGACATAAGTTGAGCTCAGCTTCTGAGTTCCTCTGACAACTCTATTTTCCTTTTGTAATATTTCGATTGGCAATACGTCTTTGAATAGGTAGGTTATTAGAGAGAGATGCATTTGCTGCTCTGCAGCAATAGGTCTCTCTTCCTGTGAAAGCACAGCATTATGAATGCAAAAGACTTTTCTTGCTAACACTGCTGAGAGGATGGAAGTTCTGGTGGGAAAACTTCCAAGTGAAACTTTGGCTTCACTCAGCTGGAGTGGCACAGTCTCCATACTAACAGCACCTTCCCGGCCCCCTCTCTTGTTTTTTAACCACAAACTTCCCCATGTCACAGCTCTGTGCAAATATTTCCCATATGTCAGCTGGCTGGTCCAGTAATCACTTAGGGCTGGAGTGTAAATTACACAAGCTGCAGCACGCACACAAATATCTGAGTTGTACAATTCTGTGATCTGGTGAGATTTAACGATGGTGAATTGAACTGATTTTTAAATTAGAATCTTTCTCTTAATAGCTGTGTAGGTTCAGTGCTAGAAGGGCCATTATTCCATCTCCCACTTTACTGCTGGCCAATGTAGAATGTCTCGCTTGTGTTTTAATGGTGCCTCTCTTGCTGTTTGCTTTCTCCATTTGCTTTCATTTCTATCCAGTGTACTGTCATTATGCCATGAACTAGATTCTTTCTGTAAGAACTGTCTTTTTTTGAACATCTAGAACGTACATGGCATTTCATAAACAAATTAATTGTGTATGCTATTGTTTATTTTGTATCTGTAATACTGCTCTTCAGCAGTTGACTGTAATGTTCTGGACAAGGTAATAGCCAGAGAATATTTTGATTTTAGGGAATTCTGGGAGGCTTTCAATTAATCTTTTCCTTCATGGTGGTAGGAGCGCACTCCTCAGCGCAACGCTGGCTGAGTATACGCTGGCAGTCATGGGAGGCAGAAGAAATATCATGGTGCAGGGACTTGGATTTCTGAGACTTTTAAAAAGAAATGCTTTTCAGAAAAGGATGCTGTGAACAGCCTTGGCTGCTCATGTGTGCGTGTCTGCGTGCACAGAGTTCCTGTGGTCCCCAGCGGTGACTGCACTGCATGGGGCTGGTGGGTGGGCAGTGAGCTGGGGGTAGACAGGCTGGCTGCGGGCTGCGATGCAGGGGGCAGACAAGCTCCTTCTCCAACTTTGCAACTGTTAGGAGTGAGAGCTCTTGCTGATGGAGTCACCTTCTCCCAGCTCATCGCCACTTGTAGACTTCCTATGTACCCACAAAGATCTAAAAGTATCTTTGCAGATACTTTTACTGACCTGTCTTTACGCTGGCTGTGAGAGTCCACGCATGCAAGCCTTATACTTGCCCCTTTTCCATCTTGATTTCCTTTCCTCCATTTCCTACTTTTCTTGGGTTTCTGCACTTCCAGTTTCTTTTATTCTGTCTTTGCCTCCTTTTTTTTTTTTGGTTGTTTTTTTTTTTTTTTTTTGTGTGTGTGTGTGTTTATCTTTTTCTCCTTTCTCCCTCTTTTATTTCCCAACATTTTTTCTTTATAGTACAGTGCAGGCATGGACATTGAATGCTGTGGAAAACCAGAACAAAAATGGTTTCTACGGTGGGGATTTATTAGACTTATTGACTTTTCTGCTCACAAGTTTCTCTTTCACAATTGTATTGATCTTAAAGCCACATATTTTGCAGTGAGCAGTGATATGAATGAATGCATCCTATAGTATGTCATGAGCAGATTCAGTTACAAGGATTGAAACACTTGTTGGTTATAGCTGACAATAAAGAGTTTGTAAATGTGGCATTTGAGTTGTACTGCTTGGCTGCCATTTATTATAAGTCTTTCTTTTCTTCTTTCCTTCTTTTTCTGTTTCTTTGTTTCTGGAAGTACAAAGGACGCAAGCTATCTTCCGTGGTTTTGGACAATATTTTAGCTGATTTATCTGACTGTGTAAAAGGATCAGTCATTAAATGTAGGCTCTAGCCTCATCCTCAAGATTTAGAAGGAAAGAAGCCCAAGCCCAGAGGCAACTTGGCAGAATTCCTACATTATTAGTCACACTGGATATGAATCGGCTGAGCATGCCACTGACAACACCACCCACCAACATGGACCTCTACGTGATGTGAATTTTTGAGGACGTATGCAGGTGTCTGCAACCTTTCCTCCTCTGGGTGGCTGCCACAACCCAAAAAATTAGTGGATTTGGCTTAGATAAGGGTGACCAAAGCCAAGCTGGCTGTACCAGTCAACAAGATTTGTTCTATGCTTCCCCCCAAGAAGATTTTTGAGTGGCCCTGGAGCTTCTTTGGGGATGACTCTGAGTTCAGTGGAGTTTTAAAGTGTTGGGAGAAGTAGAAGTGCTGTGCTTGAGTAAAGAGAGAAGCCCTCACAGAGAACAGTAGTCCTTGATCATGCATGAAGGTGCAAACTGCATCTCCCTGCACCTGCTGGAATAAAACTGGCCTTAGATGTTCTTTTAAAAGCTTATTTTAATGTCTCGGTAGCAGCTCTGTAGAAATCATGTAGGAAAATGAAACTCTCATTGCCTTCAGTTGCAATGGGAAGAAGCAGAGCAATTCTTTACCATACTTGCTACAACTCAGAGTTATTTACTATAGCAATTATTTCTGGGAGTTCAGAGTAATTTTAGGATCTTTTTTCTTTTTTTTTTTTTCTTTCTGGCAAAAACCTGCAGAGACAAAAACGGCTCTTGCCACACTGGTACAGTGGCAACCACTGCAAAGCAAAGTGCTCCCCTGAGATGTCAAACTCAGCAGTTACCCACTGAGTGCTGGACCAGCTGTGGAAGGAGGAGGAATAAAAGGTGATATGAGTTAGATTTATGCTGATATATGAGGTGAGTGCAGATTTTTTGCTTAGAAGTTTCTAGAAGGTCATGGTATTTTACCAACTGAGATTTATACATTTGAAAATGAACCTCCAAATGGGAATGTTTCCAAAGTCTAATAAAGCAGAGCTATGCTCATACACTGACCTTGGCAAGCCTGCAGGTAAGTTCCACAACTTCTACCACCTTATAAACACTAAGATGGGTTATACAGAAAAAACTATAGAGGCTCTATTTAGAGACTTATGGTAGCAAGTAGGCAGAAAAACTTCAAAACCACCAATTTAATTTATTGAAGGTCTCAACAGGAATATATAGGAAAAAATTCTGTCTTCCATTGCAAATATTCCCCCAGCAACCCAATCTACCCACCAAAAGTATGCAGAATTTAAGGCAAGGGGTGGGGGAACCATGTTAAATTTATTCAGTAATATCACTAAATAAAACTCAAAGGATGAGTGTGAACCTGAATCTGTATTTTACCTGATTAGCTCAGCAAGGAAGCATGTGGCTGAGAGCTTTTTCAAGTTGTACTTTACCATGTATGTAATTGTGTATCATGGTTGTAGACAACACAAAAGAACAGCCACTGGGACTTACACACATTTTTTTAAGTTTTCCAGCCTGTCTCTGGGTTGCATAAAGGTTCCTTCTGTGGATCGAAGTTGGGAAAACACAGGTGAGATCGAGAAGTTGTTCCGAGTTCCAACTGAAATGCAGATAACATCATTTTAGGGCTCAGAATCTCTACTTTCAGGGAGGCAGAGTATGCCAGAAAAAAAATGCTGGCCAGAAGCAGGATCTGGATTGCTCCAGGGCACAAATGAGAGCAGTTTCAGAAACAGTCACTCCCACCGTCATCCTCCCAGCTTGCCTGTGCAGCAGGGCACCATAGCTCTGTCTGTGCTGGCTCTCTGCCACGCCTGAACTCTAGGAATTTCTAGAGGCCAATTTATGTTGCCTTTGCTATATTGGAGCAGTATAAAGAGGCCACAGTGAGAGGTGGAATTATTTACTTGTATAGTTCCAGAAAGTGACAAGAATCAGAGTTGTCACATCCATTTGTAATTATTTTGTATTAAACCGTCTTTAGATTCTTCATGAAATCCTTTTTAGAAGTGTACTTTTTTCTTGCATTGTCTTTCCAAGATCAGAGGAAAGCTGAATAGTATTTTACAGTAGTCAGATAAAAATGATGTTATTGAATTCTGTGATATGTTGTGGCAAACCTGAGATGTACTTATACCTCTGATATATTTCAATGTGCGAATTATTAAAAGGGGCTCTTCTAAATAGCCAGGTACTGGTAATGGGGCTATTGTATTTGCATGCAGACTTCTGCTGTAATAACCCTGAAGAGCTACCGCCTTCATGGCCTTTCAATTACTATTTACCCCAGAGGTGTATAATATTTTAGCATGAATAAGAGGCAGAGTGCACATTATGATATGAATAAGCATGTATGCTCCTTGGAGGTGTCAGTGTGTTCTGCCTTAGCAGAGCTGAAGAAGGGATGTGATTATGAATGTGGTCCCAACTGCAGGAATTTTTGATATGTTATATAACTACTATATATTTTCTTTTTTCCTGAATTTTCCTTATTGTTTTTCTAAAAGGGTTTTAATGTTTTGTTTTTTTTTTTGTTATATTTTTAGCTTTGTAAAATGTACAAGATGTTGCTGCTCAGCTTAGAAGACTATCATGTGCAGCTCCAACAAACTGCTTCATACTTTAGGGCTGGGTTAAGTTTCTAGAAGTATGGTTCACTATGCAAAACTGATTTGGGTTGTGGAGTCTTGCCAGTACTACTCATAAAGTAGACTCTCACCTAACATAAACTTTTTAGGGCTTATCCTACATCTGCAGTTCACGATTTGTGGAACACACAGCCCACGTGCTGGGGGATGTATGGAACTCCCAGCTGGTTTCATTAATGTAGGTTTCCAGTTGTGTGTTGGAAATCTACTTTTGCCCATGTTGAGCAATGTTTTTGCAATGATTTTGGCTTTTCTAGAAGCAAGTCTTTGAAATGGTGAAATCTATACTGGATTATATTAATAGCGAAAAAAACCCTGCATAATTTGTTTTCCAAGAGTCATATTGTTGCTCTGCAAAGTAACCGTCATTTACCAGATATTGATCCCTTTCCTCTGGTTAGAAGAACTGATCTTCCAGTTCCATGAAACAGTTTCTGGCACAGCAAATAGAAACTTCTTGCATTTAAATGTAATTGGTCTCTCATGAAAACAGAGAATAGTACCAAAGCCTGAACTCCATACCTTTTAAGAGAAAAGAAGGAACCTTCTGTCTGTTTTGGTATGTGGGTTTTTTTGGTCATCGTTGTTTGGTTTTGTTTTAAATTCTTATTTAAGTTATAAAGCCCACTTTGAGTAGGAGATCTTACCTTATTTGTTTTTTGTCCAAACTGTGTGGATGTAAGCCCATAAATTGGTGTGGCCTTAAGTAAGCCTCCATGTGCAGCAGATGAGGCATCCTGGGACTATGACACGTATCAGTGCAGATCTGAGTTTGTCCCTCTCTGGAGAGAGGACCTGCCAGGTGCATTGCAGCAATCACAGCTCTCCTGTGATACTCTCATGCAGTTCATGTCAGGTAGATAAGGTGAATGCCAGGGTCCTTCTAGGAGAATACCAGGGAAGTAAATGTGATATTTAGGCAACATGTGCCAAGGCTGACCTCACTGTATAGAGGATGCAGCTCTCTGAACAACAGCTTGGAAATTTGTGTACTTAAAACCAAATCAGATTGTCTTCCAAGTTTTAGTGTATTTTTATATGCATGTCTTTGTAATCTGCATCACAAGCAAAACACTTACAATTGGCAGGACTCTTGTGAAATGTGGAGTAGAGGAAACTGAAAGTTATAATACTATGTCTGATCACTTTTTGTGATTGATTTGATTTCTATTTCCTCTCTGTTATACTTCTTGTCTCTGGAACTGACAAAAAGGGTCCAGTTTTTGTCTTGCCCTATATGTTGACATTATTTTAACTCACTATTATTATTATTATTACCTCATTATTAATGGGTAAGAGTGTTTGCATATTATTTCTTCTCACTTCCACAAAATCCATGGTTATTGACTAGTACAGAATTTTATACATCTAATCTAACATGTTCCTTTTAAAATATTCAAAAAGTGAGACCTAGTGTGTTGTCAGCAATTGATTTTGTAAGTCATAAAATGCTGTATACCCTCCTTACTGCCCTAAGGATCTTGAACTCCACTGGTTCATGGTCACTGCAGCCAAGGCTACCCTCAAGCTTCACATTCCCCACCAGCCCCTCCTTGTTGGTGAGAACAAGGTCCAGCATAGCACCTCTCCTCGTTGGCTTCTCTATCACTTGGAAAAGGAAGTTATCATCAACGCATTCCAGGTACCTCTAGGAGTGCTTATGCCCTGCCTGGAACAGACCCCCACTATAATGTCACCTGTCCCTGCCCTCCCTTTAATCCTGACCTACAAGCTCTCAGTCAGCTCCTTTTCCATCTCCAGGCAGAGCTCCATGCAGTCCAGCTGGTCATTGACATAGAGGGTGACATCCCCTTATCATCTCCCCTGCCTGTCCTTCCTAAAGAGCCTGTATCCTTCAATTGCAACACTCCAGTCATAGCAGCCATCCCACCACATCTCTCTGATGCCAGTAAGATCATGGCCCTGCAGACATGCACACACCTCTAACTTCTCTTGTTTATTCCCCATGCTCTATGTGTTTGTATAGAGGCATTTAAATTTGGATCCTGATGAAGCTAGCTTATTGGCTGGAGTGACTGGAATTCCTTTGTGCTGCTCTTTGGGTGCTCTCCTTCTGACCTGTGATCACTTTCCAGGCTCTGTGCATCTTTTGCTGGCACTGGCATGAAACTGGCTGAGTAGGATGGATTGACCTTCCCCTCTCCAGCACACTTTGAATTTACTCTCAGAATGCAGATACATAGGGGCAACAGCTTTGAATTTCATGACTCACTACATCATGTGCAAAATGGAACCTTTCAGGAGGTGCTTCTGCTGTAGGTATCTGCCGTGATTATAGTTAATTGAATATAGAAATCCAACATTAGGCTGAATGTTTAAGGCCTTGGGGGTAAAAAAGATGACACAGATGTCATACTTCCCACCCGTTTTCTCACTTGTCTTCCTGCTACAGCAAGAAATATTTAGACATGTTTGAATATACTGTCTGTAAATACAGTTTTAGATTGGGAGACAGGTACTCTAAAACTGAGAAGGCTGATTGCTCTTGTCCTTGGAGATCAGGGAAATAGTTCTACCTTCTCTTGAGGGGTGCATCCACGTTAGTAATTTAGGGTCTGGAAAGAGTCCTTTTGGTGCAGAGAGCCACTTTCCTGAAGGTAATGTGTATAATGAAGTTGTGCTATGAACTGAAGCTCAGCAGTCTGTGACAGGTCAGCATGCCATGTCTTACATTGCTTGTATTATACCTGCGGAAGTTGTACATGGATCAAACTTTTTAAACACAAATTTTATAAATTTTAATGAGAGTTAATTAGTTCACTATTGCTGAATAATTAAAACTACTGAGAGGGTGGATTGAAAAACTGTTGTCAGTGCTTGTGAATTAAGTATAGGATATATTGTCAAAGACATTGACAATCTGCAACATTACTTTCCTGGGAGTGAAATGTTATTTTTTACCATTTCCATATATCTGGAAGATCATAGCTAACTCATCTTAACCTTTCTGACAAAACTGTTTTGTGAGAGATTAAGAAGGCAACATTTGAGGTGTTTAGGGTGTGCTTCATGAAAAGAATCACAGGGGGGTTGAAGCTGTGGTTGTGTCAGAAAGTTCACAGCCCTGACTGGGAAGCTGCTACTCAAACTTTATAATGAGGATCTTTTTCCCTGTCTTGACCTCTCTCCCGAAGTCTGGCATTTGGCTTTATAGCACGTTGGTCAGTTCTTCAGTCAGTATTTCCTCGGACGTCTATAGCTCCACTTTAAAGGTGGAATTCTCATCCTGAAGATGATAATCCTTCATCATGTAAAATGACCACGCTGTAATACGATCTTCTTGCAGGGTGCAAATGTGTTATTAGGTGTCAGTCTGCAGGCTCGGGTCATCCACCAGCTGTTACGCTGCACAGGTTGTATTTTTTTGCGACATTTGGTGGAACATTTCAGGACTGTGGGATTATCTGAACCAGATGTGAAAAGCCATCTCCCTGACACAAGTGTGCAATTAGTCATAAGTGATTACCCATGACCCCTTATGTGCAAAGGGAGGGAAACTTAGGGTTAACTGCTGTCTGCACCTTAACTGAAGAGGGCTATAAAAGTTCCTCTTTTTTACATCTCAGTCTTCAGCCAGTTTTCTGCTTGTTCTTGCTTTTGGGATTTTTCAAGGACATGCAAACCAGGAGAAACCTCGAAATCTGAGTCCTTCTTGGAAAACTGTAACAGAAAGTTTTTGGGAAAGAGACCCAAGTCCTAGTTTTTCTGCATCTTTCTCTGTTATTTACAATTAAAAAATCAGTGTAATATCACAGACTTTCACCAGAGAAGGGACTGGATCTGTTGGCCCAAGTGCAAGAAACAAATTAAGGACCTCTCTCTGGCTAGATAACCCTTCTCTTTTGTATGAAGTAGGACTTCATTTCTGAGTTGCCTCTGCTGCCAGCAGCTCCAGTAACACAACAAAGGAAGAGATAGGAGACTCTCACTGGAGCTTTACCTGTCAATATCAACACCTAAACTCTCTCTGGACATTGATAAGCAACCAGCACAATTCCTAGACCACTGCTCAAATGCCATTTCTAAGAGCTGATACAGCCCAACTCAGTTTCTGGATACATCTAAATGGTAACTCTATCTAATCCATGTATCTGTAGAGTTCCTAATATAGTGGGCTTCCTGTATCTTCTGAGAGGTATGTTTGCTGGTATAACTGAATAGGTGACTTTATAACAACATGGAAAGCTTTGTAGAAATCCAGTTATATAGTTGAGATGGCATTGGGAACTGTGTGAATCCTTTTATTATTTAGAGCCAAATAGAAATCTCAAATGCTTTTGGCAGGCTACATGTTAACTTACGTTCTTTAGTTGATTAATTATTTCCTTTTGTAGGACTGGGGTTCATCTTTCCCTCTCCAGTCTGATTTTCACACCTGCTTTCCCTCAGTTATGGCTGTAGCCTATAAACTGGTCAGGGGTCCATATTTATTTATGAAAGAAAGGGCCACAGCTTAAACACAGTAAGGGAAAAGAAAAAGGTAGCTGGTGCTACGTAGACTTTGAGCAGCAGGTGGAGATATAAGCTCCCAGAGGTTGCAAGCTTTTGTCACAGAAGGTAGAAGTAGTCAGTCAAAGATGACTAAATTGAGTTATCTACCAGGTACTTTATTCTCCAGCCAAAATTGGCTCCGATTTATTGACACTGGGCCTTAATTGTTAGTTCCCGCCTGTGTCCCTAACACAACGAGTCAACAGCTAATGCAGACTCAGAGGATGTGGGGGAATTGAGTGGTGTCATCTGCTTTCTGAGGACATTGCATGAAGGCAGAGCTACTCTTTGGCCCTTTCACAGGATCAAGGAGGCCAAGGAACCCAGGACAATGCAGATCTTGCATGAGATCCTCAACAGTAAGCAAAATAATAGCCCATGAATGGCTCTGGAAAAGGAACAGACCTTTAAAAGTTTGCTATGGCTAACAGCACCGCAGCTTCCAGCTGTAGCACTAGGCTTTCACCAACAGCCATCAGGATGGTGTCGACAGACTATATATCTCCTACCTATTCAGGTCAATAGCACATGGAGAATAAGGCCTTATGAGAGATGTCTCATCACAGCTGGTTTTTTGGACAGTGGAAATTTGGATTATCTGAAATAAGTGATGGTTTTTCAAGCATAGTGCCTTTACGGGAAACTGAGAGCCTGCCTTCCCTCAATGAGCTATTTAAAAACTTTACCAGGCCACCTCTTCTCCTCCTTCACCTGTCAGAGTGGGGTCCAAAGCACAGCCTGGCCAATGAAGTCTTCCAGACAGTTTTGGGCTCCCAGGTCTGGCCAGGGTCAGACAAAGAAGTTTTGGTATTTGTCCACTGGAGAAATATTCCTTCCCTTCAGTTCTTTCAGAATCTGCATGATTTTAAGTAAGGTACATCTCAGATTTAAGCCTTTCATCATCTTTCTTGAAGGTTTTTTTCTCCTTCAAGCACTTACCACCAAGTCTGGGCTTCACGAAACACATTTACTTCTCAAGCACTGCCTACACTGTAAAATTTAATGGACATCAAGGGAAGAATATTTGTTGGTCAAACAACAATTTTTCAAGATTTATAGTTTCTATCACTCCTGGTTATGACCTTACCCTCCATCCCTGCCACTCCTCTCAGCATGCAGCTGAATTTTTCCAGTTTCATGGTACACTTGAAGTTCTTCAGAATTCAGTATTCATACTGAGTCCTGACAAAGCGTTGAGTGTTCACCCGAATGTTCAGATAAATATTAGACCATAGCATTGCCCTCGAGGTGGAGAAAAAGAATCAAAATAACCTTTGGAGGTAAGGTCAACTCCATCCAATGCTTCAGCTCTGATAGCTCTGGGCTGACTGTGCATCCTTCTCTGCAACCGAATGGCTCCGGGTACAACCTGAGCAGGGGACAGGCAAGGGTTGTTGGCATCTGTATGTGGACACAGTCCCTGGGCAGAAAATGAGATACTGTTCCAGCAGTAAGGGATTAGCATGAGTGAAAGAGAGCTCTGACCATAATTTCCCTTTGGCAGCTTAGATCCACACTTAACTTTGAATGCGGGAGCAGGCCTGTGGAAGCAAAATGGCCCGTTTGCCTCCTCGCAGTGTGATACGTGCTGAAGCCTTGTGGGATCAGCACTCTTGTTTGGATTTCTGAATTCCTGCCAGATCAGGGCATTTAGTTTGGACCATAAAAGAAATAGAAGCTGTTCACAAGGCTTGGATCCAAATTTCCACACCATCTGCTGTGTTTGGAGATCAGTGTGGAGTTTTGAGCCTGCCATAAAAGTGGAGGGAAAAGAAAGTAACATTTAATAAAGAAGTTAAATGAAGAGGAAAAATAGGGAATGAACTCAGAGCATATCCATCCATGTTCTTGGGTGTCATAAAGTAGAAAGGGACCAGTACTAAACAGGGGAAAAGGACAGACAGGGACAACGAGATACTAAAACCCCAGGTAAAATTAAGCCAGTTTTCAGTGGTATAGTGTAGGTGAAGGTGACCAAGCCTTGATTTATTACTCGCCTGGACTAATGTTGTCTTTGGCGACTTGTGGCTGCAGGTGCTGGAGATGGAAAATGGGAGTGTGGCAGCTCTGAGACCCCGGTCTTGTACCAAGACAATGTGAGCAGCCCAAATCTCTTTTTTAAGACATCTGAAGATCTCAGTTTGAGCCCTTTAAGTGTCTGGTTGGAGAAAATCAAAACATGCCTGATACGAAGAACATTATATTTGGGTGACAGGTCTGATTTATATAAACATAAGACATTGGTAATGAATATTGTCATAATTAAGTAAGATTGGAAATTGAAGAATTAGCAAGAAAGGCAATATAGTAATGTTTAGCTGAAGAAAGTATTTGTTATCCTTTTTAATCTCATTGCAGAAAATTGCCATCAGATGAAATTACTATACCCATTAATTTAATTAGAAAATATCTTTAAGAAGAAAGGTCTGGTAGTTCATAATAAAGGTGGTGTAAATTTTACAGTAGTTCTTAACAGCCAAGAAAAGAAAAAGATTAATGGAAACATCTATATGTCGTTGCTTAAAAGCCAAATCAGTGGCAGAGTCATGGGTTTCCTTCTGAACACCACTTCCTTATTGGGAGTGATTTTCACTGTCTTTCCAAAAAACCTAGGAACGTGCTTCAAAATTTTAAGTTGCCAGTGTGACAGGAAGAGGTTTAAATACCATTAAAGCCCTCTTAATTCAAAAGAACAAGTAATATTATGTGCTGTCGAACCACAGAATGTAAATGATGACTGAATCGCCTGGCACTATCTCTTTAACTCAGGACCTGCCATGACCAAATGTGTGGAGTGGTTTTATTTTCCTATCTTGAGGCTGCTGCTTCTCCAGTCCCCTCTCCTCCATGTGAGTTTATTTTCCATTCTGTTTTTTGTTGTTTAGGTAGGTGCAGTAATGGCATTCCCAGGGCAGCACTGGGAAGCACTGACTTCTTGTCTGGAATGGGAAAGCAAAAACGATTACAAAGCTGAAATCTGATTGTGCAGAGCACCCTACATTTGAGTCAAATTTTCATGAGGCTAAACATAAAATACTACCATGTACAATTCTTCCAATAACTAAGGAGGAACATATATTGAACAATCTGATCTATAATCCTTGGTATTAGATTATTTATTTGTTTTAGGCAATGAGGGATGTTATTTGATCTTTTCCTCATTGCCATTTGTCTTGCAGTCTACACTGCAGATGCACTGGGAAAAGATTATGTTCCTTCATCTCCCAAGTAAGCTTTTTGTTTGTTTGTCATGGCTTTTGTGCAGCTTTCAAGCCTGAATTTCTGTGGGGGTTTAGGTAAATTTCTGTTCTCCTTGAAGCTAAACAATACAGTAACCTGCTTAAAGAATTCAAGCTATGAAAACACTACCTTTTTCTTGTACACCAGTTAATCTACAAGATATTTAGGAGCATGACGGACACCTTTGAAAGATAATAAAAATAATTTGGTAAAAGGTTAAATGAATGTAATATACTGAAGTAAGACCTTTAAAATATTCTTTGCAACTCCTCAATATGTGATTAGAAACGTTGTAAAATAAATACACTACTGCATGCACACACATCTGTGGCTTTCTAAAAGCTATAGGGATTGAAAAATAATGCTTCCTTTCTCTGTTGAAAGTACTTGATACTCTCCCTTAAATCTTCATCATCTTTAACTCATTAATCCTCTCTACACTTCCCTGATGAAGGGGAATATTACTTCCATTTTATATGTAGAGAGCTGAGGCAGGGAGATATTAAGGCCTGGGCTCATAAGGGAATTTCATGGTGTTAACCCTCGAGCTATGCTGATATCAGCAGGATTTGGATGCCTGTATGCCTGGGAACCTCTATGATCTGCACTGAAATTTTTTTGGCCAAGAAAACCCCAGGAGCTTCGGTCAGGCAGGAAATTGAAGCAGAGATTGCACAGAGATGTTAGGTTAGTGCTGTAGCCATTTGGTAGTGCTTCTTTCTGCTGCTTTCTCTTTAGCTGCCCACCTCCCAGCTGTCACAAGCATTTGCTCATATAATGCCTACATTATGAGGTTGTATGAACAGGATAAGATCTTTTAGCTTGCTGTACATCAAGGTAGCTCAGTGTCTTGACTTTGCAAACAAGGATCCCTAGCAGGTACTTGACATCTAGTTTGTGCCAAAAGTTATGGTAAGAGACTAAGTAATAGACAGCATTAACATGTTTCAAAATATTGGCTGCTGCTGAGCTACTGATCCTTTTCCAAACAGTTTTCTGAGTGCCCAGTCCTTGTGCTGTCCACAATATATAAGGTAAGTCATGTGGGTAAATCCTGTTTAAAAACATTTTTTAAATCTGTTTGAAAATACATATATATTTTTAATTTCCTTTACAAATTTTCCTTTATCTCCACATTCTGTAAGTGAAAGCTGTCAATTGCATTAGGAGCTTTTACTTCTTTACTCTGACAGATTCTCAATACAAGTTCTACAATTCCTTGATTCTTTGCTGGGGAAGCATAGGAAAGATGATCTTTTGGATTAGAAATCCCAACTGAAGTAGCACCATTTCATTGTTTACTTAGATTAATCTAAAAACATTTGTCATTAGGAACGCAAGAGGTAATTTCCTGACAGAACACCCAAACCTTTGACTTTTTTCCTTCAAAAATCCTTAAATGTGCGGTAGAGTATCAAAGCCTTTTCCCTACCATCATCAGCAAAGGTCAATGGTTTCTGACAGATGCATATTAGGCCTGACTTAATTGTGACTGAGTGCCACAAAGTTTTATAACATCTGCTATTCAGTGACTAAAAGAGTCTATAATTCTATTTTTTTAAAGGACTAGCAGATGAAAATGACAATTTTAGTTGGGAAATCTGAACTGGCAGAAGAAAAAGAAAAAAAAGTTCTTTTTTCCTGGAATATTTCTAGTAATTGCTATAATTTTGAAGCAACTCAAACTTTAAAAATTCCCACACGTGGCCTTGACAAGGTCAGCAAGGCCTCAGTAACTTTTATGTTTCCTGCTTGATCCCTGCAGGTTAAAGAGAGGGCCTCACTGCAAGGAGGCCAGCCTGCAGAATAAAAGCTTTCCTATAGCCCTGAGGAGCAGCTGTTCCTGGGCTGCTATAACCACTCTCCAAAAAGCCCATTTTCATAACTGGAGCAAAAATCTACTTGTGAGATCATTAAAATGTCAGATTGCTCAGGCCACGTAAACCATTTCACAAATAAAGACCCTTGCTTGGGCTCCAGCATTCTAGAGTAGAGGCTGAGTATGACTGCCCTGCTTGGGCACAGCTTGCAGCTGCTGCGTGTTAAGCTGTATCGACTTTAGGTTGCTATTGACCATAACTGTACTTGAGTGTCTTTTGCTTAAGATAAGAATGTCACGGAGGCCTTGCTGCCTTGTTTGAAGAAAAAACGTTTGTGGCTTTTATTTTCAATTATTTATTTATTTACTGTAGATCTACATCCGTTTACCGGATGGCCGCACTCAAAGAGTTGCAGTAAATGGATCAATGTCCA
>NW_009936707.1:0-2228 GCF_000696875.1 Nestor notabilis
CCCCTGTTATCCCCCTCTTTCCTGGCAGTTACCCACCGCCCAGAATCCCTCCATCCCAGGCATTCCGCACACCTCGTTTCTAAGAGCCTGACCCCATCCCAGTTGAGAAGTCTTTATCCTTTATCCATTCCCCTTCTATGCAGCTCCCCCTTTATTCAGCCTCTCCCCCCTCTAACCAAGCACCTCTTTCCCCCTCCAGCTCTGATGATACCTGGCTGGTCACTACCCCCGTGCCAGGCTCAGCCTCTGCTTCCTCACTTCTCTTTCCCCCTCCTGCATCTGGCACTGCCCTGTTCTCACTTGCTTCTTCCCTTTCCTCTGCCCTGCTCACCTTTCCCTTGCCAAAGTCTTCCCGTGGAGCTTTCCCCTGCCTCAGTGAGTTCCTGCAGCCTCTTCCCATGGGAAGCAGATGAGCCTTTTCTCCTCTGCTGGTATCTGCTGCCTAAACTCCTTCCTGGAGCTCCTGGACCGTGTGGGTCTTGGCACTGTACTGTTACTTGTGCTGGACTGGTGGAGGGTGGCTGGAGGATGCCAGCTTGGAGGGCTGCTGCCTGACCTATAACCACCCTGTGGGCATAGCAAAGTTTCCTGGACATTACTGTCCTCTTGTGCCAGCTCTGTCAGGTCTCGGATCCTACCCCTTCACCTGTCCACCTCTGTTGTAAGCAGCTGCTTCCTCTGTTGTTGGTTGGCTCCATGTTCTGAAGCTATCTGTCCTGGCCACTCCTTCAGCCATAGCAAAACCTTGTTCCTAGGTGTCTGCTACTCACCAGGTCATTGCCTCTTGTTTCTCTAGGTTTGTTAAAACCAATCTGCCTATCTCTATGTATCTCTCTTCATTTGATCTGTGACCTCTTGGAAAATCAAGGTAAAGAGAAGAGGGAAAATAAGTGGTGAGGCTACAGTTGGAGCCTAGGTGGTATTTGGATGGGTGATGTCATTTGTAGGTGCTTTCAGGGCAGGGTCAGAGCGATCTTCCTTTGGGATGAGCTGTGTGTCTGCAAGGCTTGGAGTGTGCAGAGTGCTGCTTTTTTCTTCAATGACCTTGAGTTTGGAGACTGGAAAACTTGGGTGCATCCAAACACAGGAGCTGGGTTGCTTATTAGTGTCGCTCATTTAAGAATGATCCCCAGAACACCATTTGGAAGTGTCCTTTTCCTGGAGCTGAAAGGGCTCGGAAGTTACTGTCAGTGTCAGTCCAGGCTGGCAGACCTGGAGCCTGCAGAGATCTCTGCCTTGTTAATTTTTGACTGCAGGTTTAAAGGCCGAGTGTTGCGAAAGTTCTTCTGCCTCTGGAGCTTTGCATTACAGGAGCAGAAGAGGCCAGGAGTGACCTGCAGCTGGCTGCACCTCTCTATGCTTCAGGGTGTAGCCTGAGAAGAGACTCTTTCTGCGGTTGAGGTGACAGCTGGAACTAGATCCCAGGTTTTGAGTCCTGTCTGGGTGTTCCAGGCAGATTTGGAACAGTGAGGGATGAAAGAAGGTTGTCCTGGCTTGGAATTGAGTACAGAGATGCCCTTGAAGGGGGAGAAAGAAACATGTTCCAGTGTCATCTAAGGGTCATTATCTCTTATGCGTAGCCACAGTGAAGCTCCTTGTGGGGTCATCACTGGTAGCAATAGTGCAGATTGATCCTAAATTGTTCCTTGTCACTGGGACTTAATCCTCTCATTTCATCACGAGTTGGTTGTGGCAGGTTTTGTTCAAAGGCAGAGAACTGCATGAATGGGTTAGGAAACAATATATATAAAAGGTAGAGGTTTTGCTCAAAGAGAAGCATCCTATACCAGTTTACATGCCTTTAGTGATAACAAATGCACAGAGGTTTCAGAGGGGCTTTCTGAAGCCTATATGTGGCTAAGAAATTGGAGTCACAGTTTATTCTTGTCTATTTATGTGTATTTTCCAGAAGACATACAAATCTTGGGGCATTTTATGCTTTATGCCATGGTCAAGTTATCATGTAATTAGAAACTGTTCTGCATGTACAGTGGTGTGGTCAATAGAGTCTTTAGTGTTAAAAGCAACCCTGGGAGAAAGACCTGGGGCTGTTGGTGGATGAGAAGCTCCCCATGACCATCAGAGTATGCTTGAGCCCAGAACCCCCCTGTGTGATGGGCTGCACCCCCAGAGCGTGAGCAGCAGGTCAGGGAGGGGATCCTGCCCCACTGCTGTGCTCTGGGGAGACCCCCCCTGCAGCCCTGATCCAGCTCTGGGGCCACAGAGCA
>NW_009936707.1:2545-6490 GCF_000696875.1 Nestor notabilis
CCTGGCAGTGTTCAAGGCCAGGTTGGACACAGGGGCTTGGAGCAACCTGCTCAAGTGGAAGGTGTCCCTGCCCATGGAACTGGATGAGCTTTAAGGTCTCTTCCAACCTAAACCAGTCTGGGATTCTATAATGTTTCTTTCATAGTAGGAGCTCTACTCAAGAACTAGGTAACTGTCATATTCATGGTGTGTGTGAGTCTGGGATTGTGACCACTTGTAGCTAATGGACAATGGCTGATGTGGTATGAGAGAATTTGGGACTTTTTAATTCTTTGTCTGCGACTCCATGATAATTTAAGGTTGCCAAAGCCTTTGCAGCAATGGAATACCTGTTGAGCAACAGACAGCCCCAGCACTGTGAAGGCAAGAAAGGCTCTTAGAGTCTTCTCAGCCAAGCATATACAGCACAGCTTTGGATGCTAGTATTAGTATCATTAAAGTGAGTTTTGCATCAGTTGTTTGTTTTAAACTCTGGCTCATTCCACTTTGTCAATCAGAGGGTTGATTTCATGGATGGTCTTCTGGATTTATACCTTTTAAGAAATAAAGTTGTGTTGATGATCTGTTCAGAACACCTCTGATTTACCACCGCTGACAAGGACCTGTCCAGAGAGTTGGGAAGCTCCACATTACATCTGTAACCCTAAAACCACTCACATGTGCTTGCTGCACTCCCCTAGCCAGTGGGAGAAGGTACCAAATGCTGTGGCAGAGGAGACGTGGTTGGAAAGCAAAGGAATTTGAGTCACTCTTCAGGAGTGGTAGGTTTTGAGGGGGTTGGATGTTTTAGGTCTCTTTGGGGTCTAAAGATCAAAAGAAGCCCAAGCTGCTCTTAAGGAAGAAGACAAGCAGTCCCTAGGAGGGAAGAAGTCAGCTGGATGCTGCTTGGAGAGGGGGGACTGCAGATGGTGTTTGGGAAGCTCCAGGCAGAGTGGAAAGCAGACAAGTCTGTGGCACTGAGATCTGCTGGAATATTGTCCCTCGTGGCTCTTGACAATGTACAAAGTGAATGGATCATTCACTTCTCTGGAAAAAGTTAAGTGTCATTAGTCACTGGTCCCACATTCCTGCAGTGAGGTTGGGTGGCTGGTGTGTTTAACAGGGCTACAAGGAAGAGGGAGTCTCGGGATATCATCTCAGAGGTAAGAAGATCTTGGGGTTTGTCCAGTGAGTAAGACAGTCCCTCACCTGAGGGCTGACCTGTGGTGTCACAGAATGATGGAGGGTCTCTCTGCCCTTTTGTAGCTATGGATGGAGAGAACATCTCTGTACCCTGGCGGGTTTGGTAAGGAGGCCAGTCTGTGGGGATCCAGCCCAGGAGAAGGGCAGCTGGAGGCTTGTTAGCTGGAAAGGATGTCTGGAGAAACTCGATTCATCCGTACCCACTCAGTCTGTCCAAACCTGAGCTGCTTTTTGAGTGAGCAGTTCTGTTCTCTCTCTTGGAGCACTTAGAAGTGTGCCTGGAAAGCACATCCTCATGGATGTCTCCAGCAGTGAAGCTTATCCAGCCCAGCTGGCATGTGTATGTAGATCTGGCCTTGCACACAAGCAGCGAGGGGTCTCTTCTGGTTTCCTGTGCTTACCTCTGTGCTGCAGAGTCCAGAGGATCCACCTGCACTTGTGCTGAGGTGCTTCGCTGCTTTCAGCTGCAGCTTGGGCAGACAAGAGATTCAGAGCAGCCTGAGGAGAAGGACTTGGGGGTGTTGGTGGATGAGAAACTGAGCATGAGCTGGCTTCAGTGTGTGTTTGAGCCCAGAAACCAACCGTGTCCTGGGCTGCATCAAAAGAAGCATGTCCAGCAGGTCCAAAGAGGTGATCCTGCCCCTCTACTCTGCTCTGTGAGACCTCACTTGGAGTATTGTGCAGTTCTGGTGTCCTCAGCATCAGAAGGACATGGAGCTGTTGGAGCACCTCCTATATGGAGACAGGTTGAGAACATTGGGGCTGTTCAGCCTGGAGAAGAGAAGCTGTGTGGAGACCTCAGAGCAGCTTCCAGTGTCTGAAGGGGGTCTATAAGGATGCTGGGGAGGGACTCTTCATTAGAGACTGTAGTGGTAGGACAGGGGGGAATGGCTTCAAACTTAAACAAGGGAAGTTTAGATTAGATGTAAGGAAGAAGTTCTTCACAGTGAGGGTGGTGAGGCACTGGAATGGGTTGCCCAAGGAAGTTGTGAATGCTCCATCCCTCGCAGTGTTCAAGGGCAGGCTGGACAGAGCCTTGGGTGACATGGGACATGGTTTAGTGCAACATGTCCCTGCCTGTGGCATGGGGGTTGGAACTAGATGGTCCTTTCCAACCCTAACCGTTCTCTGATTCCTCTCCTTCCCATGCTTATGAGCTCTTCAGAGGGCAGTTGGTGGTGTCCCTGTATAGACTCCATCTCCGTAAGGAGGCAGAACAATGCCTACACCAAGCTCCCATGGGCAACCAGAGGCCAGGTGTCAAATTCTGATCGCTTCATCATCCTACTACAAGAATTAGCATGAAATACTGATGATCAGACACAGTCATGGTGCTGCTTCTTGCTATTAACCCTGGGAGTGAAGCAATTATTGCTTAACATGAGAGTGAGGGAGGTTAGAGGTGCTTAAAGCATGAGGTGTCTTCCTGGGGACTTTCCTGGAGCTGCTTCTGGAGTAAAAGGAATATGGATTAAGTACACTTGTGATGAACTAATACACACAGAGTAACTCAGTTTCAGGCTGGCCAGCGGGTTCTGGGGGAGCCCAAATTCATGCTCTGGAACACAACCATGAGGGCTGCTGGTCTTCTGCTGCCTGTGGGAGGGACCTTTCTCTTCAGAGACCCACAGATGCTGTGCCTTTTGTCTGTGTTACACTGGATTGATCCTATGGCTACCCTAAAAATCCTGCTTAGGAGCCCACTGCAAGAACCTTGGGCTGTTTGTTTGTATGGTGGTTCTTGCTGTCTGTAGGTCTAACGACATGTCTGAGTTCCCTGTGGAGCTGCATGGAGGAGCCAGCTGTGTTAGGAAAGCGGTTGGAACTTCCACTTGGAACAAACTCTGCTGTCAGGAAAAATGAATTCCTGGTACTTCCTACCCATGGAGAAGTGCCTGTGTATGCACTCTACCAGGTTTTGGGAAGCAAATGGAAGCTGAAACCCAGGGCTTTGGGCCTCCTGGGGTGCAGGAACCTCATGGTTTTGCTGTGTACAGCAGGTCTGCCTAAGTCTGTGGGCTTTAAATTTAGCTTAGTCCATTAAATATGGAGTTCCATTAGGAGGGTGGAAAACTCTCATTCTTCCTGGAAATTCAACTTTCAATGATCACCCCTTTCCTAGTGCTAATGTAATTGGGTGTGCAAGTGATGGTGGCACTTGATGGGTGGCTGATTTCAAAGAAACACTTGCATCCTTTTGTTGGGGTGTTAGTATTTGGCTGTTAACTAAGTGTAGTAAATGAGAGAGGAGAGGTGGCCACAAATACCAACGCCTTCTTTATCCATGGTGTAAGAGGTGGTGAGGCACTGGCACAGGTTGGACACAGGGGCTTGGAGCAACCTGCTCTAGTGGAAGGTGTCGCTACCTGGGGCAGGGGTTGGAACTGGAGGAGCTTTAAGGTCCCTTCAGCACAAACCAGGCTGGGATTCTATGAGTGGACACATAATAGTGGGAGGCAAGGTGTGGACCCTGGGCTGGCAGGGTCTTTGCTGGCACAGAAACGTGGCTTCCCTAGGCTAGAGTTCTCTGCAAACTCAGGATGTTCTTCAGTGTTGCATTGGTCCTTCCCATCCTCGAGTTTCTTCAAGGAGCCTGTATACGAAGCTTTTCACTTCTTAGCCACTGCCATTGAAAATGAAGTATTTGACGTGTATATGACTGGCCTAATATGTTTGTGTGCCTGCCTTTTACTCTTCTTGTTCTGTCCTGCAGGTAATTAAATGCCCTTTGTGTGGATCTTTGCTCTGGTGGCATGCTTGGAT
>NW_009936707.1:6501-7286 GCF_000696875.1 Nestor notabilis
CGATAGCTTCTTTTTGTCTGCCCCACTACAAGAAGATGGCAAAAGCAAACATTACCAGAGACATCATCCACAGACAGATCAAGGTATGTGTTAGCCAAGCATTTGATCGTGGTGGGTGGGCAGCACATGGAGGATTGGTGTTCATGGCCTGGGAAATACTTGTGGGGTTGCCTTTACTTCTGAAAAGACCTCTGCTTCTTACCTATTGATAAGCTGTGTAAGAAACTACAAGAAGATGGCAAAAGCAAACATTACCAGAGACATCATCCACAGACAGATCAAGGTATGTGTTAGCCAAGCATTTGATCGTGGTGGGTGGGCAGCACATGGAGGATTGGTGTTCATGGCCTGGGAAATACTTGTGGGGTTGCCTTTACTTCTGAAAAGACCTCTGCTTCTTACCTATTGATAAGCTGTGTAAGAAACCTAAGAGAACAAATACATAGGACCTATCACTATCCTTAATGAAGAGGTGGGATGAAGTATGGCAGAACAGGAATACAGCACTTCTCCCTAGCAGGAGCTCCCTGTGCTAGTTTGACATCAGCGGGTCTGTTCCTTTTGAATATAATGATGAAGAGAGGAATACAGCTACTTGTGTTTGAGCACCATAAAGGACCCTTAGCTAGCTCCCCATGAGTCTTCTGTCTGCTGCTTTCTGTGTTCTCTTTGTATGATCTTGCAATTGGAGGTATTTTCTGACTGCAGGAAAGCTAATGATCTCTGTCTCAGTCTCCTGTCTCTCTTTCTTTACAAAGTGCTGTGTTGCTTCCTTTGTGTAGGGA
>NW_009936707.1:7317-8385 GCF_000696875.1 Nestor notabilis
CAGTCATCTGATGGCTGCATTTGGTGGAAGATCTCTTAACGTGAAAGGACCAGCTACAGCTGACACAATAGGCAATTATTACTTGCACTCAGAGGCCTTAAATCACTTGCAGCTTTGCTGGTAATCAGCATTCATGCAAGTGGGCTTGTAGTGGCCAGAATAAGGAACTAGGAGCTTGAATGCTCACTCCACTTTGCAGTTTGGTACCACACTTTGTGTTATGAACTTGTGATTTAACCCATGTGCAAAGATCTGTTTTGCTGCTCTAGCAAGGAAGGGATGGTTCTGTGCTTAGAGCCTTAGCCTGGGACTCTTTCACACTGTCTGCTCTGTTAGACTTTGCCTGACTTTGTGAAGATCTCTAAGTCTGACACTTCCTTGTAGGAAAAGCAGTATCCCACAGACCTCAAAGCCACTGGGGTTGCCATAACAAGGCAATTAGAACTGCTGCACGTTGCACTGGGCCTAGCAGTGGTTTGGGAATGTTATCCTATAAATGTAAGTGAAGGGGCTTGAGATTTGTGCTACAAAAGCCTGTTTTGCTTTTCTTTTCCCTCTTTCTTTCTGTCTCCGTTTTGTTTTCCAGTAGCTTTTCTTGTGTGGAGTTCATGACTTCACATGGGTCTGCAGAGCTATAATGTGGTGTGCCACTTCTCTGTGACTGCTAACGTGCCCCTAGTACCACCAGTCTAATGTTTAACACCAGTGTTTCCATCTCTAAATGGTGCTAACGAAGACTTAAGTTGTCTCCACCTGACTGTAGCATGGTACAGGATGGGACCAAGGCTGGATTTTGTCCTAGGAAGGAATCTCCTTGGACATTATATGTTCTGTTCACAATATGACTTGCATTCCCTTGTCTTCAGGCCTGCCTCTGCAGTTGGCCTTCTTACATCGAAGCCATCTGCTCATGCATCTGCAAACCCTGTGAGATCACAGGGGAAACAACTGGCCTGCTTTTCTTCACCTTCATTTGTACTGACGCAGTTCTGTGGCAGCTGCTCTCCTCTCTGTAGAACAGGCTGTGCTGTGGCACTGCAGCTACGTGCTCCTGCTCCAGTCCTGCTG
>NW_009936707.1:8416-28781 GCF_000696875.1 Nestor notabilis
AAAGGATGCTGGCCAGTGATGTGCCCCAATATTTGCCCGGTGGTGGTGGTGCTTCGGGGCACGTTCTGTGCAATGGCAGATGTCTCCTGAGCAGCTGTGCTCTACTACTGCAGTCCTCTGGAGTGAGCTGCTGCTGAAATTCTTGCCAAGGGATAATGACAGGCATTCCCAAGCTCTTTTGTATCTCCTGTTCATGGCCCAAAGTAGGCCCACATATTCTGGGCCTTGTCTTGGCTACCCAGCTGGAGCTTGGCAATGAGATAAATACCATTTTAAACCAATTCAGGGGCAAAGATTACACACTGCCTACCTGGAGATGATGCAAATGATGCCTCCTTCCTACAGGACAGGTACTTGGTGCTACGGACACCCCAATACCTGGTGTCGTGGTTCAAGCCCAGCCGGCAACTTGGAACCACGCAGCCGCTCGCTCACTCCCCCCCTTTTCCTTCCTCCCCCCGCTCCCGGAGGGATGGGGAGGAGAATCGAAGGAATGTAACTCCCACGAGTTGAGATAACAGCTCTCCAGTAACTAAGGTATAATACAAACCACTACTGCTACCAATAATAATGATAAGAGGAATAACAAGGGAAAAGGACACAACCGCTCACCACCCGCCGACCGATACCCAGCCCGACCCGAGCAGCGATCTGGGCCTTCCGGGTAACTCCCCCCAGTTTCTATACTGGGCATGCCGTGCTGTGGTATGGAATACCCCTCTGGCCAGTTTGAGTCAGGTGTCCTGCCTCTGCTTCCTCCTGGCTTCCCCTCCTCTCTGGCAAAGCCTGAGACTGAGAAAGTCCTTGGTCAGAGTAAACATTACTTAGCAACAACTAAAAACATCGGTGTTATCAGCATTGTTCCCAGACTGAAAGTCAAAAACACAGCACTGCACCAGCTACTAAGAAGGAGAAAAAATGGCTGCTGTAGCTGAACCCAGGACACCTGGCAAGGTCCCAGCTTGATTTTTCAACCTTCTTTTAAAGGGCAAAAGGAGTGTTTTGTTTGCTGTAGTGAGTGTGCTGCTTGTTTGCCTTGTGCAGGAGAGGGGTGCACTGGGCTTCGAGCGACACTATCATGTCACTGATCCATTCATTCGGCGCCTGGGCCTAGAAGCAGAACTGCAGGTAAGTGGGTGGTGCTTAAAGAGCAAGCTGGGCTGCTTGTACAGCTCCCTGCAGAAAGGGCAGCATGCAGGAGTGTATGAAATTCTCTCTCGTATGGGATAGATGCTGATTACTTAGTCCCCTAGACTGCATTAGAGCCAGGAATAGCTCAGTGAGAGCTTGTGTGAGCTTTCTGCATTACCTAACACACCTACAAGAGCCTTAGGCGGGTGTGTGGCAGCTAATCCCAACAGCAGTGCCTGAAGAAGGCAACTGTCAACTGTTCCAGATACTCAGCTGTGATGTTGAAGAGTGTAATGTGTTGCCTAAAGAATAAGTTGTTGTATTGCAGTCTGACACAGCTTAAAAAGATCTTAAGATTCTCTTGGTTTGGGGGAGGACGGATTCTTTTGTTCCCCTTTTCAGTTGCAGCTCCTGTATAAACACTGCTCAGTGCTCCCCTAGTCTTCCCTGGGACAGTTGTTAGTTAATGTGGATGAAGATGGATGATACAGTTGCCCAGCAGCAAGGTGCTTCTAAAGGAGTTACCAGAAGTGCACTTTTCCCTGCGTTCCCAGAGAACCTGTACATGTAATTTGTCAGCCTAGCCAAGAGCTTTTGAAGCAAAGTCACCTTTCCATGTGTACAGTAGGATTTCATCTGTAGCCTCGGAGACTAAACTGCCATTTTATTCAGCACTACCTATTTTGGTTTTATTTATTTCATTTTGCCTTTCCTAGCACAACTGCTACAGCATGGCTGGAGGTGCTTATCTGTCATGTGGGTGGGTTTTTCCACACTGGAGTGAGTTGTTATGTGCGGGGAGCTTTCTATGTCCTTGTCTTGGAGCAGCTCTGTTTGAGTAGTCTGAAGTTTGTGTAATACTCTCTTCCCTTTATGTTTTTTTTCCTCAGGGTCACTCTGGGTGTGTCAACTGTCTGGAATGGAATGAAAAAGGAGAGTAAGTATGTGGGTTCATTCGGGAGATCAACCAGCTGGTAACCCCAAGAGTAAGATGTGGGTCATCTTGTCATAAGCAGCTGCTTCCCGTTCCTAGTAAAGCTCCAGCTCCAAGTTTTGAACTGTAGTAGAACTCACGCTTCAAAAGCAGCTTTATTTTGTTAAATAGATCTGTGTATTATTGGAAATGTCCCTTTGGTGAGTTCAGAAGGGAAATGGTCAGCCTAAGAAGTGGAGATTGAAGCCTGCTTCTCTTCTCTTTAAGTGGTATTACGGATTATAATGGATCTTTAGGATTTGCCCAGCTGATGGTGACCCCACCCCCTTCCCCAGGCTCTTAAAAGCTTCTGCTGGGGACAAGTATATAAGGGAGTGAGAGAAAGCATTTACTCCTCTGAAGTTTTAGAGGGAAACTAAATACAAGAGCATTATCTGCATGAGAAATGACTGGGTGGAAGGAAGAGCATGTATTTCTTGCCGTGCCTCTCACAAGAGCCCAAGTCTGCTCTCTGATGCTCTTTAGAATTACTTCCCAGTGAAAATATTGTCTTCTTGGAAGAGATCTGCCTACAAGGAAAGAAGCTCAAACAAGCTGATAGTTGTGGATGTCAAATGTTTTTGCTTCATGAAGATAGCTGTAAAAGGCAAACAGTGCCTTGCAGTGTCACTGCCACACCCTGCGCTTAGTGAAGCACTACATGAGCCCTGGCTTGGGACTGCTTGGGCACATCCAAAGTCCAGGAATGAACGCCTTGGCTTGGCGTCGGGGATGATGTGGAGCAGTTCATGCAGCCAGGCTAATAAGCAAAAAGGAGGCTCTGCATTTTGTTGTTGCCCAAATGCTCCTATTGTTTTCCCTTGTGCCACTAGAATCTGTGCTCAGCTGGCTCAATGAGCTGAACCAACAAAACCCATTTGCTTTATTTTCCATGGAGTTGCTGTTTGGCTGGTTTAGCTTCCTAAACTGGCTCAATGGATTGGTGCAGGGGGAGCAGCGAGAACACAGAGCTGAGAAAAGAGAGGGGAAGTGGGCTTCTTAGAGCTGAATTAACTTAGTGGCTGCCTGTGGTCAAAGCACTGCAAGAAGTTGGTCACAGCTTAGAAAAGAAGAATACATGATGCATATTTCTCTTCTGCTTCTTTTAGCTTGTTGGCCTCTGGCTCTGATGACCAGCATACCATTGTCTGGGATCCTCTGCACCACAAGAAGCTCCTTTCTATGCACACAGGACATACTGCAAACATCTTTTCTGTCAAGGTATATAATTAGAAAGAAGGAATGACTAATAAAATCAGCAGCTTGAGCAGCAAGAGAACAGATCCTTGCTGGGAAACATCTTCCTGCAAGCAATCCCCCCCCAAAAAATAGGATTTAGTATTTCTAATGCTAGGAAAAAATACCTGCACTACTTGGGTTGTGCAGCTCCCAGGTTTATCTCCTGCTCCCTATTAAGTCAAAGGAAATGGTTGTAGCAGATTGGGCTGTGTGATGGAGAGAACATTCTGTGTGCTGCTGTAGCTGATGACTCCTGAGTGTGGGTGTGTGTGACGTAGGTAATAACCCAGGTCACCCTGTGTTCCCAAAGCAAGCTGCTCTGTGACCTGTCTGTGGGAACGGGCTCAGCACTTCTCAGCTTGGAATGTCAAATGTGTCTCCCGACAGTTCTTGCCACATTCCGGGGATCGGATCCTTATCACGGGAGCTGCAGATTCCAAGGTGCATGTCCATGACTTGACTGTCAAGGAGACCATCCACATGTTCGGAGATCATACCAACAGAGTTAAGCGGATTGCCACAGCTCCCATGTGGCCTAACACCTTCTGGAGTGCAGCAGAAGACGGGCTCATCAGGTACAAAACTCTAGTTGTTCTGCCCCAAAATGAATCGGATTAGGATCCATTGCAGTATATGCTATGCACAGATCTGAAGAGAGACTCTCTCTCTACTAAAGTGCTTAAGCTCATTTCTCACTTTCCTGGAAGGATTCATCTCAAAATGTAGACTCCTCTGATAAAGACTCTTCTCAGCTCCTCTGTTTTCCTCTACTGCAAAGGGAGGCCAAGAAAGGAACAGCCACGTTGAGTGGAAGGGAGATACAACACTGAGCAACGTTTTTCTCCACAGTCATTGAGACTCTTAAATGAGTACAGTTACTATGAGAATCTGTTCCACTTTTCATACAAGCTGCTCTTTGTGTGGTCGTGACTTGGAGTTTAATCTGGACCTTGAATAAAACCTGTGCACACTGTAGAGCTGGTTTGAATGGTTATCCTGATGTTGAGGCCTTGTGTATATTGGACGGAGCTACTTCCAGTAACCTGTGGTGCAAATTACTGTTAATGTCATTGGTGTCATACTCATAGAATAGTTGGAAGGGACCTTCAAAGCTCATCTAGTCCAACCCCCCTGCAATGAGCAGGGACATGTTCAACCACATCAGGCTGCCCAGAACCATATCCAGTCTGGCCTGCAATGTTTTGTCATGCACAAGTCAGATAATTAAGATATACTGAACAGTATAAATGTGCTGCTTTGAGTGGTCTTCAGTCTGGTCACCAGAAAACAAGCTAAGCCCTCTCTTACTGCTGTTTCTGTTAGCTGGTGACACGGATTGCCTGAGCCTCTCTTCCCTTTGCAGACAGTACGACCTGCGAGAGAACAGCAAACGTTCAGAGGTCCTCATAGACCTCACAGAGTACTGTGGGCAGCTGGTGGAGGCCAAATGCCTGACGGTCAACCCCCAGGATAACAACTACTTGGCAGTAGGGGCAAGTGGCCCCTTTGTGCGGCTCTACGACATACGCATGATCCACAACCACAGGTAATGGCAACTGCCTCTTCTGGGCAGACAGGAGAGGTCCAGGAATCTGTTCAGGGCTCTGGTGGGAAGGGGGAAGACAGGGAGCAATGTCTGGGGCTCACTGTCAAGTTTTGCCCAGTTCATCTGTGTGATTACGCAGGGGTGGGGTGAGGCAGGCTGGTGACCACCCAGCTTTATAGGCAGAAGGACTTGCCCTTGTGTGTTAACAAAGAAGTGTCAGTCTAGACTAGGCTTCCAGCAGTTGAATGCTGTGATTATAAGGCTGTTCTCCTTTTTGGCTAGAAAAAGCATGAAGCAGAGTCCTTCAGCTGGAGTACACACGTTCTGTGACCGACAGAAACCCCTCCCGGACGGCGCGGCGCAGTACTATGTGGCAGGTACTGGCACCTATGCTGAGGGGGGGACTGGTGGCACTTAATCCCTGAGAAATGGAGTTCTACCCATGACACAAGCAACCACTGCTTGGAAGAGTTCTCTGATGCAGGGATGGGCTGTGGAACAGCAGTTTAGTTCTCTTCTATGCCTTGAATTCTTACTTATGTTACCTGCCTGCTCGCCCTGGTTTGGCAGTGGGATGTGGTGGTGAGCTGGCCTTGCTTCTCGCATAGCTGGGATGCTTATTGGTTTCTTCCTGGAACTGGTCCCAGCAAGGCTGTTGTTCAGAATCTTTTTGGCACAGAAGTGGCTTTCCCTCATTCTGCAGGTGAAGCATCAGTGCTGCAGTATCTGGGCAACAAAGATGACATTCTCTCCAGTGCTCATTATTTATTACCTTTTTTCCCCCCAAATGTTTGGGGTTTGTCAAACTACCTTAGAGCAGCATGTTCAGCAGACCAGTTCTGACAGTCTTGCTGCTGCTAAGTCCCGCTAGAGGATTTCTTAGGTCTCCTGAATTGGTCATGCAACACATCTGCTGTCTGAAGCAAAAGAACCTGTGTGTGAGCTGAATATTTAGGAGCCTTGGGTTGGTTGTGCTAAGGGCTCTATTAAGGGAATCTGATGAGAGGGTTGAGGATGGAGGTATTTGTTTGCAGGTGGCCATGAATCAGAGGCCATATCCAAAGTGAATCCCTAAAACTGAGATTTGCTGGGTTCTGCAGGCTTTGTTGTTAGCAAGCTAGTTATAAGCCAGTCTTCATATGGAGATGGCCTTGGAGAATTGATATCTAGAACTTGTGAAAAGGCAGCTACCCACATCTGTGTGTTTTCGTAGAATCCCAGGCTGGTTTGGGTTGGAAGGGACCTTAAAGCTCATCCAGTTCCCCCCTTCCCCGGGCGCGGTTTCCCCCAAGCCCCTGTGTCCAACCTGGCCTTGAACACTGCCAGGGATGGGGCAGCCACAGCTTCTCTGGGCACCCTGTGCCAGCACCTCAGCACACTCACAGGGAAGAGCTTCTGCCTCAGATCTACTCTAAATATGGTGGCAGATGGAAGGATTCAATAAACAGCAGTAGGAAACAGAAAATCACTTCACGCATTGCACTCCTCCCAACCCCTTGTAGAAGGGAGCAGCTGAGGTGGGACAAAGACAACAGTTGCGAGTGAAGCTGAAGTGTATGGACCATTTCTTTCCACAGGGCACCTTCCAGTGAAGCTTCCAGACTACAACAACAGGCTGAGAGTTCTGGTGGCCACATACGTCACCTTCAGTCCTGATGGCACTGAGCTTCTAGTCAACATGGGAGGGGAGCAGGTAAGAAGACAGCTAAAGTGCAGCAGAAAGCTTCATCTGGAGTTGTGTGTGTTGGGTCACCACATGCTGTTGTATGTTCTTAAAAAGGGGTGTAGCAACTTCTCTGTGGGTCATATGATTGATTTTTAACCTGCTTTCTGATTCATTCAGACTAAATGCCTGGTGTTAGGGATTGATTTGTTCTGCTGCCACTGATCAAACTCGAACCACATTCTTTTCTGGTTTCCCAATTCCCATTTTATCTTCTGGAAGAGGAAAGAAAACCCAGTTCTGGAACTGACCTTTGCTGACCTAGAAAAGATTTCATAACTCATTCTTGAAACATCAAACTGCTTCTGCAATAGAATCTGATGAATAAGGAACTTAGAGAAGCAAAGGCCTTCACCTGGAATATCGATTGCTTTAATTTGAAGTGGTATTCATGGATCTTTTATAAAGCCTATCAGTGAAATGAGAAAATCCTCCTGCCAGCATCAATCAGCATGGATGAAGCAGGACCTTCGCTTGTGGGCAGGTTGCTCTGTGGTTGTCCTTTACAGATCTTTCTCACACGTGCACTCATTCCCTTTAAGAGAAGGTGCTGAGTTAAATGAATTGCAGCTCTGATCTGAGCTCTCATTTCCTATCCCAGTGTTAAATAAGGGCTTTGCAGGGCTGCTTTCCACGTTTCTCAGGAAATCTTGGTTTCATCTTACAGAGACTTTTGCCTTGGGTTAGGGTTTTCTTACCTCTTCAGTAAGACAAGGCTCCTGTTTTTCAATGTTCTACTTTCTGAAGCCAGTGCTGGAGTGGGGCACATCACTGATAGTGCTGTCAGCCTGTGTGTACCCATCTTTAACCAGGATTCCCAGTTAAACTGGAAACAGTAAAATGCAGGTGTGGAAGTGGATACCCAGCCAGCCCTGTATTTCTGTCACCTGAGCAGCTATGTTTACTGACTCTTTTTTGTCTCGTTCTCCTTCTTCATTCCTTAGGTCTATTTGTTTGATCTAACATACAAACAGCGACCATACACTTTTCTCCTCCCAAAGAAGTGCCACGCTTCAGGGGGTGAGTATGATGCTTACCATGGAAGCGAGTGGAAGGCAGAGGGAAATCATGTACTACACAACTCTTCTCAGGGTGCAGCCCAGTCAGGGCAGGAACTAGGAAAATGAAGTCAGGGTTGGCTGTTGCTGGGCTGTTTCTGCAGTGCAGTTCATACCCTGATTCTGAAACCCTTCTGCAGGGTGACAAAATGTGTGTCTTGAGGGGAGAAGTGAGCTGTTGCGTGTGTGAACTAAGGAGAATGCTTAAAGCTGGGCACAAAGAATAAAGTAGACTTTGTAGAGGGGTTGAAGACCTGGTGTCCTGCCTTCAGCTGAGGGGGAAAACTTTGTGGACAGACTGGGAAGTGGTACATTGTTTAAACTTACTAGTAAAATCTAGGCTATGTCTGTTATCCCCTCATGCACCCATGAGGAAGGAGACAGAACAGTTTCTTCCCTAGTCTAAGAATTAGGGGTTGGAACTAAGTGATCTGTAAGGTCCCTTCCAACCCAAACCATTCTGTGACTCTGTGAGTCAGGCCTGGCACCAACATCTCTCCTGGAGGTGAGATAGTTGAATCAAAAAGTAATTTATTTGATGAATAAGTGTATCCAAAAGCCTTTTTATTCTTGGCCCTGTTTCTTCCAGGGCCTGTTTGTACACAGATGCTGCAGTCCTCAGAGCACTCTGGCAGAGTTTGATCTGTGTACTCAGTGTGCCTTAGGCCTTAATCTAACACTCACATCCTGGTGGCAAACACATGCCCTGCCTTTCTCTTATGTCTTGAAGGCATGTGGGTGATCTGGACTGTGGTATCTGCTGAGGTCGCGCTTCCATTGGTAGCACAGTGTTTGAACAGGCTCACAGGGGTGCAGCTGCAGCAAATGCTCCTCCCTGTTGGGCACAGAAAGTTTAGGCAAAGGCAGTGTGAGTACAAAGGCTGAACTTCATGTGCATGCATGTCTGTGCACACCACAGTCGCTGAGCAGGGCAGTACAATGCTTGGAGAGTGGCCCCAGTTTCCCAGGCTGTGCAGTGGCTGCAGGAGCACTCCCAGCTGCAGCAGAAATGCAGCTGGTAGACGTTTAAGCTGAGTATTTTGGGTAGAAACGGCAGATGATGTGGCTGTTTGACCTTCAGAGGGTTACTTCAGCTTGTAACAGCTCCTGGAGCAGTGGGGTAAGAAAAGAGCAGAAGGAAGAAAGCATCTATAATTCGTTGACTGGATTCCTCCAGTGGTTCTACTCCTCCGTGTTCTGTTAAATGTTCACCAACCTGGCTCTGTGATTCTTTATCTGGGTGAATCTAAACTAGAAAGTTATTCATGTTAATAAACACTTCTGCAGTTTTAAATATCAGGCTCCTGATGATAAGTTACCAGTCTGAAGGCAGTTCAATTCAAGCTACCCTCTGTGTGTGTACTTTGTTCTATGTGCATCTCTTTTCAAGCATTAGCATCATCCTTACTGATGCTCAGCATGGCTGTGTGTTTTTGGTATTTTTCCTAACCTTCAGAAGTGCAGAATGGCAAAACCTCTACCAATGGAGTGTCCAATGGCATCCACCTCCACAGCAACGGCTTCCGCTTGGCCGAAGGAAGAGCACATGTGAGGTAAGGGGACAGCTCTGCCTGTGTGAAAGCCACTATGGTGTGTTCTTGTCCCCCTGTGCTGGGCACTGATGAGGCTACACCTCGAATCCTGTGTCAGTTCTGGGCCCCTCACTGCAAGAGAGACATTAAGGTGCTGAAGCAGGTCCAGAGAAGAGCAATGAGGCTGGTGCAGGGCCTGGAGCACAAGTGTGATGAGGAACGGCTGAGGGACCTGGGGGGTTTAGTCTGGAGAAGAGAAGGCTCGGGGGGACCTTATCACTCTCTGCAACTGCCTGACAGGAGGATGGAGCCAGGAGGGGGCTGGTCTCTGCTCCCAAGGAACAAGGGATGGGACGAGAGGAACCGGCCTCAAGCTGCACCAGGGCAGGTTTAGCTGGAGCTGAGGAACAATTCCTTGCCCAGAGGGTGCTCAGGCATTGGAACAGGCTGCCCAGGGCAGTGCTGGAGTCACCGTCCCTGCAAGTGTTCACAGCCCGGGTAGCCGAGGCCTCAGTGCCAGGAGTTAGTGGTGGCCTTGGCAGGGCTGGGAATGGTTGGACTTGGTGATCTTAAGTGTCTTTTCCAACCTGGTTCATTCTCTGATTCTTCCTCTTGCCATGGTTAGGTGCTGCTAAACAAGGTCTGAAGTGCAAATTGACTTGGCATGTTGACTTGATTCTTAAGTGGCCTCTGTCCTAGGAGCTGTAGTTGCTTCTGGTGCATGGGCTGTGAACGAGAGTCGGATCAGACAAGAGTGGCCTAGGAGAAATGTTGTCCATGAAGATTTTTCCCCTCTTACGATGAATTACTGTGGACAAAATGAAGAAATGACTTCTCAGGCCTGGAAGCAAGATGTCCTTGGTTGTTCTGACCTGCAGAAACTGTATCTTGGTAAATGGGAGAGGCTGTCAGGTCCAAAGAGCCTTGCTTCCCTTTGCCATTGTTGGGGGGCATCTGCCTGCTGCAAACTGAACTGAAGCAGCCAGAATTGCTTTACACCAATGCCACTGGAGTCATGACTCCTGCAGGCTGCATGGGAGCTAGGATGGGTGGAGAGCCCTCCTCTATTGTTCTTCTGGCTCTCTTTAAGAGCAAAACGCAGCTGGGGTGAAGCAGCAGCAGACTGGAAGCACGATCTTGCTGCTTGGTTTTCCTCCAGCTGATGAGACACAGTTAAAAGTCAAGACACAGTTGCTTAATACCATATATGGGTAGTCTGGGTTCCACCAAAGTCACTTTGTTGGGTGTTTTCAGCTTGTTTCCTCTAGATGGCCCCTCCAGCACAGCAGCAGAGATGTGGCTGGAATGGTTGATTGCTGAGTATGGGCCTTGTGCAGCTGGGATGCCTGGTTTCCTTCTGAATTGGTGTTCTGGGTTTGGAAGTGGTGTTTATCCAGTCAAAGCAAAGCTGTCATGGTGAAGTCTGAGGGATTAGATGCTTATAATACCCACTGTTCAATTTTGGGTATTTGTCTGAAATAGGAAGGAATAATGGAAACAGCCAATGATGGGCAAAAAGAAACCTTCCTCCTAAGTCCAGCTTATTCGGGTACAGGGTCTCTTCTGCTTTGTCTGAAACGTGGTATTAGCTAGTGCTTGCCAGGACTTACTAAGCTAGAACAAAGCACTGCAGACAGTTAGCTGGAGTTCACAGAGCATGTGAGACTTACCTGTGCTCCTTCCTTCTTTCCCTTCAGTCCCCAAGTGGAGTTACCTCCGTACCTGGAGAGAATCAAGCAGCAAGCCAACGAGGCCTTCGCTTGCCAGCTGTGGACTCAAGCCATCCAGCTCTACAGCAAAGCAGTCCAGAAAGCCCCCAACAATGCCATGCTGTATGGAAACAGAGCTGCTGCCTATATGAAACGCAAGTGGTAAGGAAGCAGAGGATGTCAGAGATGACTGAGATCTGGGTAGCACTGATACCTTCTTGTCCACTGCAAAGCACCTGCACAGAACCTTTGTGCAGAGCAGGGTTGGGGACATTGGATCAAGCCGTAAGTGGGTCACCCCTGGCATAGAACAAGGGGATTGCACAGCCACAGATACTGCACAAGCAAGCACAGCTGGTAGTAGCTCCTCATTTTGCCTACTGGCATGCTGAGTAATGTTCTGTTCCTTTCCTGTTCAAAAAGAAACCCAAAATCCTCTTCTGAGTAACAGCATTATGAGTGTTTCTAAGGGTGTTTGCATTTCTTTGGATAGTTCTGATCTGCATTCATTAGAGTATGGCTCTAAATCTGCTGTCAACAGATGAGGTAATGGTTACCGTGCTTTATAACTTCATCTCTCAAGATAAGGGCTGCCCAGAGTTGCTTTGCTTGCTGTTTTATCCAGATAACTAGTACTGCAGATGGTCAGAGGTGACCTCGTGGCTCCTGTGTTAGCCCAGCTAACCCACCTTCCCCTTGACTGCAAACCAACCTCTCTGAGGGATCTGGAGAGGTGGCAACTGGTGCCTGAGAGTCTGGGGTATGTTCTGTCTTGACTATTGCAAAGTACCCTGTTAGCCTCTGCAGTAGCTAATGTCTTCTCTGACCAACAGCCAGAGCTGTAACTGCAAGATCCAGCTGACTTATTTTAGTATCTGTCCCTCTGAGCAGAGGAAGACTGAGCAGAATGATTTGCCATGAACATAGTTAAAATAGCTGTGGTCCTTCATCTCCATTTGCTCTGTGAGGATATCCTTCTCCTCTCCCTGCTGAAATCCCCAGGATGAATTCTCCTCTCTCCTTGCCAAGATAAAGAGCAGCCAGCAGTTGTTGTGACTGTTGGTAACTGGCCTACTAGCTGTTTTGCAATAGCAGAGATTCGGGAGCTGCCTCAAAAAGACCTTGGTGTTCAGAGGGAGAAGAACAATAGGTTGGGATTAAGGAATGGAAGGCAGAAGCTGAGTGCTGAGCTCATGAATGACGTTTTCCTTATAGGAATCGTTTTTCCCAAAGGATGTTGGCAGATCTGAACCTTTCTGTGTGTCAGCTACTGCTTTGCTACAGCTTTTGGTAGCAGGAAGATGCAAAAACGTATGCATGATGAGTTTCTGTGGTGGGCAATGATTAGAATTTAAATAGTACTGAGCTGGAATCGCCTCAGGTACAGAAAAGGCTGGGCAGTTTCCTGCTGGAAACAGCTGCTGCTGCATGGCAGAAGGTGGCTGGGATGTCACTGAGTTGCTGGACACTGACCCATGCTGAACCCCTGTGTGTCTCTGAGGTGTTCTTTGTGTTCGCAGCAGGAACTGTGCAGGATGCTGCAGGTCTTGCTTTGGCCTCCTTCTCTGAATAACAGAGAGACAGATCTCTCCCCTTTGCTCATCTCCTCTAAGATGCTCCTGGTATCTGCAGCACTTCTAAAGCTGTCCTCTTAAAATCTGCTCCTAAGAGCCAGCTGCATCACTCTCCAGCCGTGCTTTTAGCAGTCTGTGTTGACAGTACTTAGCTGATTCAAACCTGTAACAATGGGAGAAGTCAGGGCCTGCTTTACATCTCAGTGCTTTCACACCAGTCTCTTGGGCTGGCTGACACTAGGATTTGAGGTTGGAGCATTTTTGGGGGTGGCAAAGTTGCTAATAGCCCATTCTGACACCCATTTTGTCACTGTAGCAGGTAACTTGCTTTCCCTCTTCATTTGAATGAAAGTGGCCTGATGCTGTGCATCCAGCCTGGATTAACACAGACACAGTGCTGAAAAGGCAGCCCTCAAGAACCATACTTCATAGAATCATGGAATGGTTTAGGTTGAAAGGGACCTTAAAGCTCATCCAGTTCCAACCCCTGCCATGGGCAGGGACACCTTCCACTAGAGCAGGTTGCTCCAAGCCCCTGTGTCCAACCTGGCCTTGAACACTGCCAGGGATGGGGCAGCCACAGCTTCTCTGGGCACCCTGTGCCAGCGCCTCAGCACCCTCACAGGGAAGAGCTGCCTAAGAGCTCATCTAAGTCTTATGATGGTTAAGAATAACAACATTCCATGAGCAATGGTGATCACTGATCAGCAACAACAGATCCTCTGGAGACCTGGCATTCTCTGAAGAGAATGTCTTCTCCTCTGGTGCCTCTGGGCAGTTCAGGCTTGATGCTGGTGCAGCAGGCGTGTCAGCCCTGCCTGACTTCTCTGCCTCTGTCAGTCTGAATGGAATACCAGCATGCAAAACTCATCAAGTCTCTCCTGCTTCCAGAGCACAAGCAGAGGCGTTCTCATTCCCACAGCTATGGAGCTTAGGGGAATCAAGCATAGCCTCCAGGAACTGTACCCAGGATATAAATATCCATTATGATACCAGTCTGCTGTAACACTTACTTCCAAAACTGAAAGGTTTCTCCTCTAAAGGTGAGAAAAGACTGCTGCATTAGAGATTTCTCCATTGGGGTGGCGAAGTGTGGTGCTTCTGTAGCTCCTTGAAGCCTACAAGTGATTGTGAGTGTGGGCAGCAAAAGATGCTGCCACACTGTGCGTCCACAAAGGGGCACGCGTGAGCTGCCGTGCTCCAAGGAGGCCCTGCTCTCCTTGCAGGAGAGGCCTTGTGTCTGCTTGGCCAGAGGGCTGGTGCATCCTCCATCTTCAAAGGACTTCCCGAAATGTGTTCTATCCGTCAGCTCTGCACAGTCAGTTTTAAAATGGCAGGTCAAGACTTGCTGGGCTTCCCTGTGTGGTCACACTGCAGGGCTGCTTGTCCAGGGGTGGAGGTGCAGTCAGATGGAGGGGCTTGGTCAGATGTTTCCCCTGAGAAGCAGCAAACGCTGTTAGCATGGGAGCTTATGGGCTGTTTGAGTGCCTAGAGAGAGCTGGAAGCAACAAGCTTTGGAGTGAAATGAGGGCTGGGAGCAATGGTGGGGAACATGTGCTGGGAATGCTTGGGCTGTCTAATCCGTGCTCCCATTTCTTCAGGGATGGGGACCATTATGATGCTTTAAGAGACTGCCTGAAGGCCATATCCTTGAATCCGTGTCACCTGAAGGCCCATTTCCGTCTTGCCCGCTGTCTCTTTGAACTCAAGTACGTGGCAGAAGCACTGGAGTGTCTGGATGACTTTAAGGGGAAGTTCCCAGAACAAGCACACAGCAGTGCCTGTGATGCACTAGACAGAGACATCAATGCGGCCCTCTTCTCCAAGAGCGATAACGGTGAGTGCCAGTGCCTGGTGTGGTGCTTCAAGGTTACACTGAAATCTAATGATTGCACAAGGAATTTTCTCCTTAAACTGGCCCTCTGAAGTAAAACTCCAATTGGAGAGAGAGAGAGATTGATCTTGTGTACAAAAACTGGCCTGAGCCTGTTCTTTCCTTGTGCCTGGTCCTGGTTTGCTCTTGAGCAAGACTGTGATAAAAGGAATCTGATGTAGCCAGGAGATAATCTGGAAGGAAGCTTGTGCTCTAAGTCCTGCTCCCTGCTGGAATTGTCCTTAACTCTCCTCTAAAGCTCGTGGGGTCTCCTGGAGTGCTGTTTTCTTAGAACATGTTCCTCCCCAAGTTGTGATGCGGGAAATCTGTTGTCCTTCCAGCTGAAGACAAGAAAGGGGGTGGCCCCATCCGGCTGCGAGCCACAGGCCGCAAGGATTCCATCTCGGAGGATGAGATGGTGCTGAGGGAGCGCAGCTACGACTACAAATTCCGATATTGTGGCCACTGTAACACTACTACAGACATCAAAGAGGCCAATTTCTTTGGCAGGTATGTGGCAGAGAGTAAGAGGGATGCAGCAGCAGAATGAGAATGCTCTCTTCCATCAGATACAGCCTCGTGTAGCCCCATGTGACTATTCATAAAATGATGCTGACACTGGTTTGCAGGGTTTAGAAAGATGACAGGAATCCTCCTCTTTGTGTGGCTGCATGAATAGCAGGTTCAGTAGCAGACCCACAGAGGACCCAGTTGGGTTAGCATTTCAGAAAGTCCATGTTGGGATTGAACACACCAAGCCTGGGGATGGAGGGAACCAACACAGGAAGCTTTATCTGGATCTGTGAGTGTGAGGGGTGGCAGCCTGCTGATTATAGAAGCCAACTGAGATTCTCATGTCTGCTAGAGACTAGCTGTGGCTCTAAGCTGTGATCTCCAGCCTCTGCTCCTCTCACCCTAGCAATGCACAGTACATAGTCAGTGGGTCAGACGATGGCTCCTTCTTCATCTGGGAGAAAGAAACCACCAACCTTGTTAGAGTGCTGCAGGGAGACGAGTCCATTGTGAATTGTCTCCAGCCTCATCCCAGTTACTGCTTCCTGGCTACCAGCGGCATTGACCCAGTTGTACGACTGTGGAACCCCAGGCCAGAGGTAAGAACTGTGCTAAAAGGCTGTCTTGGTGTCATGAGATGTGACACGCACTGGTCTGTCCCACTGGGATCACCTGAGAGCTGCAGCAGCAGTAACCTCTTTGCTAGGTAGCCCCTCTTTGGTGCCAGCATTGCCTTGCTGAGTTCTCTCCATTCTCATCTTGCAGAGTGAAACCCTGAATGGCCGTGTGGTGGTGGACATGGAAGGTGCTTCCCAAGCTAACCAGAGGCGCATGAACGCAGACCCGCTGGAAGTGATGTTGCTGAACATGGGGTACCGGATTACAGGACTGACCAGTGGTGGGGCTGGAGGCTCAGATGATGAAGACAGCTCAGAGGGGCAAGTGCAGTGCCGGCCCAGCTAAAACAGAACTGCCTCTCCTTGCTCTGATTGTCTGGCTGGAAGGGAACCGAGTTTCCTTGGTCCTGGACTTGCTCTGATGAATGACTGCACTGTTTCGCACTATGCACAGAGTAGGACAAGCTGGCAGGGGCAGGAGCGGCCGTCTCTAAACCATCACCACCACCTCCTCCTCCTCCCCTCACGCTACTGAGCAGCATGGCAGTGCAGTCCAGGGTTTGCCTTTAGTGGAATTTAGTCCCAACAGGGGTCTTTGAGTTGTCTGTAAGCTGGTCATGTTGTTTTCCAGAGTTGCTGTATGTTCTGGTACAGGGTTGGCTGCATTCATGCATTTGCAGAGGGGATGTGAAATTCCTGAATAAAATACAAACCTAGGGCAGGGGTTATGGAATGAATTCACTGCAGTGAGCTTGATCTTGAAAGCTTGACTCTGCTTTTTGTGCTACCAGCCTGTCTAGAGGCCCCTGGTTTAGGGTTGTTGGCCATAAAACACCTGGTTTGTCCCATAACATCTTTCTTCTGGCTTCCATCTCTACCATGTTGTCACCAGATGTAGCTGTGGTGCGTTAAGGACTGGATATTGCCCATGTTGTCCCTGGGCATCTGTCTTAGTTGACAGATCAGTGAGGGCACTGAGTCTGTGCAGCTCAGCAGGGCAAGGTGTGCATGCCCAGCTCTGCGGTCTATGAGCCCATGGAGAAGGGTGACAGCAATGAGAGCAGGTTGGATCTGAGGCTTAGGACTCATGTAACTGAAGCTACTGAGGAAAGGGGCTGGTAGCAGCTCTCTTTGGAGCTGCTCTGTCCATTGCCCAAAACACGTGTAGCTGTATTCACCTCCTCTCCACATCACCCGTGCTGGAGCTGAGGATGTTGCCACCATGTGTATGTTGTGTCTAAAGTGTCAAGCTTTTAGACAGCAGCATTTCTGTGCATCAGCTGCTCTGTCTTGGCCAAGGTGGGCCTCGTTGGGCTAACAGCTGATGGGTTAGTGGTTCTCTCAGGAACCCTCCTCCTTCTTCCTTCTCTCCCCACACTTACTCTGGCTGCAAAGCCGGGAATGCACCTAGAAATGCAGCACTGTACTTCCATCCTTTCCCCTCTCATGTCACATGCAGCCCTCATTTTCCCTCCTGCAGTTGCCAAACACTAACTATCAAATAGATCTTCCACAGCTGTGCTTACAGCCGGATCCGAAGAGGTGGTTTTTTTCTAGGACTATCAACTAAGACCAAAGAGCCCCTGGAGATCTTCACTGCTCTGTGCTGTCTCGTATCTCTTACTGCTGAAGGTCTGAACATGCTAGCCTTGGTCCCAGGGGTGTGAGATGTGTGGCTGGGAGTGTGTGCGCATGTTTGTGTGCTGCATTAGGGCTGTTCTTCCATGTGGTGCAATCCCTGGTCTTCCTGTTGCTGCTGTGGAAAGATGAGAGGCCTCCCTTTCCTCCTCTGGCTGCCAAGCATTGATGAGAGAGGCTGCACAGTGCTGGCTGATCAAGGTAACTGCTTCCTCTCCCTTCCAGAACAGCCTTGGACATGAGTGAGCCTTGTACAGGAGGGAGAGAGGCCGCAGAGTCTTATAGCTGGCAGCATCTCTCCAAGAACACTGCTCCCTGCAGAGAGAAATCCCCCAGTGGAGTTAACCAGGACCAGGTCTCTACCCGTTAGACAAAGATGTCCATCTGCTCTGTCACGGGTGACACGGAGCCCTGGTGAGCCCCAGTCCTGTGGGAGCATGCCCCTTACCACCCAGGAACTGCTGAGCTGTGGAGGAGGCTGAGACAGCATCTTCTGCTGAAGCAGAGCTCTCCAGGGATAGATCCAGATCCTCACTCGGCTGCTGGGGGCATGGTGTAGACGTGACTGCTCGCTCCATGTACCTGGTTGGGGTTCACAAGCTCCCCTGTCCCAGGTGTACTCCAGCACTTGGTGCTCTTCCCAACCCAGAGACAGCAAAAAACCTCTTCTCACTTGGGTGGCTCTTTGCCATGGTCTGGCCTTTTCTTTTCTTGCTTCAGGCTTTTCTCCTCGATGCAGCCTCTTTTTTTCTCCTCTTCTCCTCCCACTCAAACTTTGTTTTTTCCCAGCTTTCAGGACACAATGTCTGCAGACTTTGGTTTATAACCAGAGACGCTTGAGGTGGAGAGCTCAGAACAGGCCTCTCCCTCCCCATTCACCTGGTGCTGTGGCAGCTATTTCTTGTTGGGTTTCCCCTCGTGAGACAGTGCAGCTCTTTTACCTGCCAGTTGCAGTGTGAGAGCTGGAAGATTCCCTGCCTGTGCAGTGGGTTGCTAGTTGTTAATGTCTGCTCTGGTTAAAAGAAGAGGAATAATAATGGGAGAGAAGGGGAGAGAACAACCTTTCTGCCTCTGGCCCCTTGTCCCCTTGTCCTGGGCAGATTACCTGCTCTGTCACTTGGTAATGAGGACTTTGTATTTATTGGTGAAGGAAATAAAACCCATGCTGGGGAAGTAGGGAGAAGATGTTGCTTTATTGACCTCTGCTGTTTACTTCAACCCCCTCTTTGGGAAAGCTTCTTCCTGCTCTATCTGGTTAACTCTTTCCAGCCTGGGATATGCAGGGATGTCGCCTCTATTTTTGTACTCTAGCAGTGGGCTCTCTGTGAGGAGAGGCCAGGATTCTCTTTAGTGGTGTAATGACCATTGCTTCTTGCTTTTCCAAGTACTAAAGGTGATCAATCATCTCGTAAACTTTGCCCCTGCAGTTGTAGAAGTAACACACAAGCCTTACTGCCCTAGTTAGAAGGAGCAGAGCACTTGTTTCTCTGGTCCTGGAAGAGAAAGGGTTGAAGAGATTAAACAATTCTTTCTTCTAGTTCTTTCTTGGTGTCATTTTGTTTGGGGGATTGATCTACCTTTGTTCTACCTTTCTTCTCTCTGGAGGTGGATGGGGAGGGTGGAGGGTGGCCTGGTTGGGCTGGGTGTTGTCTACTCAACAGTGCTTCATGGGGAGCCCCAGAGCTGGTTTGTAAGCTGTGGTGGCTGCTGGGTTAGTGCTGATACTGGTTTATCAGGTGTGGGAGCTTGGATCTGTGAGTGGAGTGAGGGCTGGGGCTGTGTTCAGGAGCAGAATCCACCTCTGGCTTGGTTCAGAGCCAGAGCTGCGGCCGTTGGGGTGAGCAGGAACAAGCTGGGGCTTGCTGGGGAGAGAAGTGACGCACACGTCTGACAGGGAGAGGAGTGGTGTGTGGTGGGGTTGGTTTCTCTGAATCATGTCTTGTCAGGGTGGGGGTTACAACTGATAAAGTCCTCATTGAGTCCCTGATCAGCCCAAGAGTTAGAAGTGAGCAAGGGGGAGGCAAAAAGCCAAGGACGGAGAAGGGTCCAGCCTTGCCTCGTGCCCTGCGAAGCAGAGCCCCGGTGACTTAGGCTGTGGGTCACCTGCTTGAATCATTACTGACTGATCTGAGCCTTTTCCATTGTCAGGAACAGCTCATTTATTGCCTTAAAGTGTCTCACATTCAGTGGGGGGTCTTGAACATCAACTTTTAGACCCAGAGATGATCTTTAGCTAAAGGATGTCACAAACTCTTTCTCCACTGGGTTCCTGCTACATAACCTCCCCAGTACTTTCCTGCCCTCCACGCTGCAGAATGCCAGGCCTTAAGTAAGAGTTAGAAACCCACTTTGCTGTTTTCAGCATCTATTGGAACTCTTCTCTTTAAAAATTCCCATTGGACATCTTTCAGCTGTAGGGTCTTTGGAAGCTTCTTCATTCCTAATCCTGTCTGATAGAAATCATGGGTTTAAAAGGCAGCTCTGCTTCTAACAAAGCAATGTGCATGCACAGCTGGAATTGGCAATCAGCTAATTGGGTCAGCTCTTGGACTGAATGCTTGGACAAAGAGGAAGCGGGGAAGGTTCATTTGTGGGTGGAAATGGGTAGAAGGACCCAGCAAATGAGTTTGGTTTGTAATTTAGGTAAAAGGATTGGGTTGAGGAGGGTGAGGAGTGACATGTGCTGGGATGTGGGAAGAGGAGCAGTCCCAGCCCTGCTGATGAGTTCACTTTTCTCTGATGTAACACTTCCCAGTGCCAGGAACAAGTCTGCAAAGGGCTCGAGATGGCTCCTTTCTGAGCAAAATGGGAGCAGGATGTCATAAAGCTGTCTGCTGCTGTTGCAGTGTGGAATTCAGGGCTCTGACTGTTACTTCTCCTTGAAGCTCATTCAGACCTTGCTGCTGAAGAAGGTGAGGCTGATCAGGACCCCCTTTGGGGCCACCAAGGAGAGAAGATGGGCCTTTAGCTGTGTTTGGTAGCTAAGAAATCATCGTGACCTGTACTTGGCTCTTTGAGCTCTTCCACTTTGTCCCCGAGAAACTGGTACCTTTTCCTTTAAACAGAGAAGTTGCCTTGTGGATGGGCTGTGTCGGCTGGAGAGGGAGAGAAAAAGAGACACAGCTTTCAAGTGACAGGGAAGCAGCAAGGACCTGCAGGTTAGAGCTGAGGGCTGCGATGGCTTAGGGGCATCTTTTGGGGTGGGGGGCTGAGCCTGCGTCTATTCCTGCGCTGGTGAG
>NW_009936707.1:28812-31395 GCF_000696875.1 Nestor notabilis
CAGATGATAGTGACGCTCCTGGTGCCGGCTGAGCAATTCGAGGCTGTCAGATTGTAGCAGGCACAGACCACAGGAAGGGAACAACACCACCGCAAAGCAACCCACCCCAGCATCACCTCCGGGGTGGGGGAAGGACACCTTGGTGTCCTCCATCAGCCTGTGCCTCAGTGGTGACATCCTCAGTAGGCTCCTGCACAGTGGTGCCTGCTGCTGCCTCGGCTGTCAATGTCAGAAGGGGGAGGGATCTCTTCCTTGAGTGGTTTGGTTCTGGCAGTCCCTGCAATGTTTGAGCTGTCACAACAGGGAAGGTTCCCAAGGAAGCCGCTCTCTGAACAAGAGCTGGCTGGGTGCCTGCTGCTTTCAGGCTTCACGATGAGCTGGGGTGGGGAGGGGAGGTAACTGCATCCCCCGGGAGGCTGAGCTCCAGCTACAGCCATGGTGGTGTTGGGCTTGCACAGACCCGGGCTGGTGCTTGGTCTGAGCAGGGGTGGATGGGCTCTCCTTCTCAGAAAGGCTCCGAGATGCTCCAGTGTGCTGGCACCTGCAGTGAGCAGTTTAACATCCTCTGTCCTCAGGATGCTTTGGCCCGACAGGAGGTAGAGCTGTGTCCTTGCAGACAACGGTAGCAAGTTGCTGGCAGAAGTGGGAGTGAAACCTTTTGTTTCTCACATGAGAGATTGCAGAAGCAATGATGGCAGCATTCCTACTCCCTCCATCGATCCAGCATTGTCGGCAGGCGGGAGAGCTGCAATCAAAAGCCCGACCTTTCATTTTATGCACAGAGAACTTCTTACCTGCTCTCCCCTCCCTGTCATGTCCACTCCCCCCCGCCCCCCGCAGTTTCTTTCCCAACTGCAGCTATTTTTCCCTGCTGACTTCAGGTGTTTTGTATTCTGCTTAGATCAATAGGCACAGAACAGCAGTAGCTTCCCAGTTGTCACTAGGAAGACCCTGCTGTCAGCTACAGCTCACCCCTTTTCTGCCAGTGCGGTGCTGGGGATGGCAAGTCCTCCTGCTCCCCTGACAAACACCAAGCTGCGCAGTACAGGAGTGCTGCACTGATTTGTACTATTACTATTAGGATGATTTCCTTTAATTCCAGCCTGAGGAAGTGTTCTTCCCATGCTCCAGCAGCTGCCTTTGCCTTCCTGCCCTTGGTTGAGGAGGGAGTAAGCTGTACTGCCCTGTCCATGCAGTGAGGCTGCGCTGCAGGGAGACGTGTCCTGCCGTGGCTGTTGGCATTGTCCTTGCGCTGTGGCTTTGCCAAGGGAGCTGGTCCTTGGTGATATGCTGCTTAGCAGCCTCCGAAACACAAGCAAGAAGAGCAAATCCGTTGCCTAATCCGAGGACTGTGCCAGGCCCACGCTGGCCCCTGTTCATGGGGTTTTAACAATCTGATATTTATGTTAGCCCCGAGCAAATCAATGCAAGGATTTTTCTTCATCGAACAGAAAGTGTTCACTTGAAACACATACAACTTCTGTGTGCGTCTCCCAGCCCAAGGGCCAAAATGGGAAGTGTCTGTTAGGAACCAAAGCACCAGGCCTTGTGCTCGAGGGTGTCTGCCTTTCCTTAGCTTTCTCTCCTTTGGAACTGGACCGTTTTGTGCATTCCCTCACTCTCCCATTCCGAGGAGCACAATCTCTTGATCGACTCTTGATGCAGTGACAGGTCCTGCTGAGATGATGCCCACGCTACAGCTGGACCTGGGGCACTCATGGCTCTGCTTCCATCCGACAGCTCCTCCTCTTGGAAGAGCTGTCCTAAAATGTGGGCTAGGCTAGGAAATCAGGTGGGATGTTAGAGAGGAACCGTAGTCTCCAGTGTGTTACTAACCTAGTTGTGTTGAAGCCTGAGTACTCATACGACATACATAGTGTGTATTGAGGGTGAGTAGGCCACCTCTAGATAGGCGGCCTAACTACTGCCCTTCCTACTGCTATTCCAGCAGCTCCACAGCGGCATCCCCTCCGAGACTTTCAAGCTGGAAGCTTCACTAGTCTAAAACGCAGTTTCAGAACAGCGAATGCGTTATAAATGGGGAAGGGTGGACTTGGTTTAACTGAGCAAAGGCAGGTACTGGAAAGCAGAGAGGAGTCTTTAACGAAGGAGCCACGTAGGAGGAGAACCCGGCCATGTGCAGGAACCAGCCAAGCCCGTGATGAGCAGAACCCCTTGGCTTGGTGCTGTGTAACACCACAAACAGGGCCGGAGATGGGTGCTGCAGCTCCCAGCGCTCTGTGTGAGGAGGGCAAGAGCCAAGGGAAGCACAAGAAGGAGATGATGAGCAGAGCGGGGACCATCCTCCTGCAGCGCGTTGTCCCTGGGGGGTGGAAACCTGGAACAAACCCATTTCTCCTTCAGCTCCTTGTGCAGCTCGAGTTCAACTAATAAAGCAATTGTTACTTTCCTAACCGCTTCTCCCGTTGTAAATGCTGTTCCCCTTCGCAGTCCCCGTTCCGCTGAGGGGGTTTATCTCCTTCCTCCCCCCTTTTGGCTCTATGGAGGGGCCACGGGCAGCGCTCCGTGGTGGTCCCGCACCGCGGGGCGGGGGGTGCCCGGGCCCGATCCCGGTGCTGCCCC